>NC_063163.1:51734483-52037513 GCF_023159225.1 Perognathus longimembris pacificus
GAAAATAAAATTAACGTATAATGGGTTTAAGAGAGTAAGCATAAACAGAAGCGGGATCAATAATGTCAATGTGTTTTCATGTATAAAAGGAACAATGAAGCATATTGAAATTGTTTTAAGAAGGGGTGGGGCACAGTGATAAAAGAGGTGAGATTGTTCTGGGTACATTATGGGCATATTTCATATACGCATGGAAATATTAAAGTAAACATCCTCCCACATACAATTAATATATGCTAACAAAAAAGAGTTGCAGTTACCATAATTATCTCTTCTCCACAAGAAGCACTACTCATTACTGGTACAGTCTTTATAGAAGTAGAGTTTTATCTTCAATAATAAAAATGTGTGTAAGTGTTTGTAAAAGGAAATTATCAAAATAAAACCATATAATTAATAATGAATTTCATCAATAATTTCTATTTGATTAAAAATTTAAGGAAAATATATTTTATTCCTTTATGCTTTATAGCTACTAAACAATGTAAATAAAATACTTTAAAAATTTAATGCTAAAGCTGTCAGTAGCCCACCTCTGTAATCTTAGCTACTCAAGAGGCTGAGATTTGAAGATCTCAGTTCACACGCAACCCAGACAGAAAAGTCTTTGTGACTCTTATCTCCAAATGATTACCAAAAATATCAGAATAAAAACTCAGAAATAGAGCTGTGGCTCAAGCATTAGCCCTGAACAAAAAGCTTAGGGATAATACCCAGTCCTTCAATTCAAGCCCCCATTTAGGTGCACACCTCTTTACCCCCACACAATGCAAGCTGGATAGGGGTGTCTCAAGCCTGTAATTGTAGCCACTCAGGTGGTTGAGATCTGAGGATCAAGATTTAAAGCTAGTTTTGGCAGCAAACCCAAGACTCGTTTCTCCAAATAACCACTGAAAAACTGGAAGTAAAACTATGGTTCAAGGATGCCAGCCCTGTGTGGAAAAACTAAAGTACAGTGTCTAAGCCCTAAATTATAGCTCCAATTCTGGTATAAAAGAAACAAGCAAACAACTACTAGTCTAAAAATGATGATTTATCTTACACAAAACTAAACTCCTTATACATAATTCATATCGATTCTATTAAAAAACTAAATATGATTCCAGGCCTAATAAGTATTAGCCAGTTGATCCTAGCTACTTGGAAAGTTAAGATTGGGGTAACAATATTTGAGGTCTTCCCAGGCAAAAGTTCGTATCTAATAGATGCGTAAGGTGGTGTATACGTGTCATCTCAGCCACATAAAGAAACACAAATAGGAGGATTATGGTCCAGATTAGCCTAGAAATAAAGTGAGACTCTGTCTCAACAATAACCAACACCAAAAGGATTGGCAGTTTGGCTGAAGTGGTAAAAGACCTAGCCAGAAAATATGTCTGTGATTCAGAGTTTGCTACTGCCAATAAATAAATAAACAAACCAAATATTTCCAGACACTGAGAACACCTCAAAGCAGATAACCACTGGGGCCAGAAAGAAGATGCTATGTGAGGAAGAAGCTAGTATGTCTCCTCTCCTGTTGATGTCCCTTGTTAGGGAAGATTAAGTTGGTGAGATTTCACAGAAGATAACAATTGAATGTCTCAAGGCATCAGCAAATAGTGTTTGATGATATCACAATAGCAGAAAATTAAAGAGAACACTCTAGAAAAGAGGTAATGAAGGGGACAGACAGGAAGCATCCAAAAATCTACATATAAGCCACTTTCAAATCTTTGGCTGATCCCCAAATAGTGTAAGTCCGGAATACATCAGATTCTATCACAAAACTATAGCTGGACAGCTAAAGGTGCTAAGTAGAAGTTCTAGCTGCTGCCCACCATTGAAGAGAAAGAATTTAAAGTTTAAAATCTATCAGTTGTGGCTAGGAATATGGACTAGTGGCAAGAGTGGTTGCCTCGTATACATGAAGCCCTGGGTTCGATTCCCCAGCACCACATATATAGAAAATGGCCAGAAGTGGCGCTATAGCTCAAGTGGCAGAGTGCTAGCCGTGAGCAAAAAAAAAAAAAAAAGCCAGGAACAGTGCTCAGGCCCTGAGTCCAAGCTCCAGGACTGGCCAAAAAATAAAAATAAAAATAAATAAAAAATAAAAATCTATCAGTTGCCTTGCTAAATGAAGCTGGGAATGGGTTGAGGATGGCTGAAGACTGTAAACTATGTCATTGAGACTGTGGTGGCTTTTGTTTGTTTCCCAAGTGACCTGAAGGGTAACACATTGGGCAAATGTGGTCTGCCCCACTTAGTTGTAGAATAGATGTATCATCATTTGTTGGGCTGCCATAAATCATATTTACTACTAGTCTTGAAGCCATGATCGATCTATGCTTAGATTGACAGAGTATTTCCATCAAAATACAATCTGATGAAATAGAGTGCAGCCCTTTCACAGTGACCAAAATGGGAGAAAGAGAAATGGCAGATCTTTAATCAGCAAGAATCAGCTTCAAGTGGCCATGAGTTTAATAGAACACAATCTAGAGGACAAATGTTCAGGAGAGAGGACCAGAAAACATTAATGAATACAATAAAGAAAGTAATAGATAAGTACAATGGTCAGCAAATTTGAAGTCAATTTTATTAATTCATTAAAAAGAACAATAATACTCGTATTTCATAAAAATTCGAAATAGTGGCTGGGAAGTTGGCTTTATGTTTACGTTTTCCTGCAAATCATTTTAATGCCTGGCTTCCTAAAAGATATAACTGATTCTAAATTTTGTGTGTTGAAATATCACATATCATGTGATCTCTGAAAAACTATCTTTCATACTCATAAAATAATATGAATGAAAATGGAAGTATTGTTATAAAACTAACATCTTATGAAAGTATAGAAATGTTAACCTGTAGGCCATCTGGACTGATTTCAGGAAACTTCCAGGCTTTCCTCTGTAGACAATTCACATGGAATAAAAATGTTTTCACACTCTGGCTCATTTTTTAGACTTCTTTCAGCATACTTCTTTTGTAGGCTTCCCTAACAACCAATCTTTTAATTTTCTTCTTATAATTTCTAGACCATCGCAAATGGTCATTTACAACTTGTAATAAATGTTTACAATGTCCCACGGGCTTCTGATTATCTCTTTTTATGAAGCAAAGCAGACAACCAAATGTTGGATCACTAGAAAAACTGACCTATTGTGGAAATTTGCCTTCCCTTTTGCAATTCAGAGATATCTCTCAAGTAAGCTACAAAACTGCTCAGATTTCTTCCAGAAGATTGTACCAAAATAACTGACAATCACTTTGGGTGAGTTCCTCTGCCCCTATCAGACCATGATTGTAAGATGAGGGAGTCACTGCAAGCAATGAAGCAAATTTTAGTTTCACTTCAAGTTTATATCAGCTAATCATTCAACATACTGCCTTCTGTACCTGCTCAAACCTAGTTTTACTAATGATCAAGTGTCCAAATTCATGGCTTAGTGGGTCACTGGAATCCCTGATTGTGATCGATGCTCTTTGTACTGCCAATTGGTATCTCTAGGGCTCACTAGCAGTTCAAGCACTATCCCAATAAGAGAGAGAGAGGAAAAATTTTTCTAAAGAAGGTACAACTTTGCTTCAAAACCCAAGTAGCATGCATGTGCACCAAGATTATCTTAATGGGACTTTCCCCACCTCCCCAAAATATTTCAAGCCACCATAGAGAATTTGAGCTGTAATATGAAGTCCAAGTAGTAAAGTTTCTTAGAATACAATATGCCATAGCTGTTCTCATATGTGATAAATTGTTTCCTTCAAAAGTCCCCCCCACCCAGTCTCTTTTCTAAGTGGTAGGAATTGTACAATATACAGAGCATTGTTTTTCTCTTTGAATGCCCTAAACTCCAAAGTTACCAGAAATTCCTCTACGATGACAAGTACATAAATTTTCAGGTTTATATTCTACCCTTGAAAGGCATGTATCTCACCAAGTGTTGTGTAGTAGACTACCTTAAAGCTTAATAACGTAAAAGAACAACTATTATCATCTTATTACCTCTAATGGTATTAGAGTCAGATGGAAAGAGGCCAGCTGTGCTGGTCTAACTTTGTAACCACAGTCATATTGCAGCTGATGTTGGTAAGGTGGGACGCAGAAGCAGCTGGAGGAAAGTCAAGCATCTCTGTTTTTATGAAGATGTGGGATTTGATCTCAGGGCCTGGGCTCTGTCCATCAGCTCTTTTGCTCAATACTAGCACCCTACCAATTTGAGCCACAGCACCACTTCCAGTTTTCTGGAGGTTAATTGGAGATAAGAATCTCATAGACTTTCTTTCCCGGGCTGGCTTTTAATCAAGATCCTCAGATCTTAGCCTCCTGAGGAGCTAGGATTACTGGCATGACCTTTTCAACTAAAATTTCAGATTTCTGAATTACAAATTTGTAAGTCTGTCTCATAGTGAATGTGCAGTGTCCACAAACTTTTTCCCTAGTCAGGTTCCAAATGAATTTCAAAAGTTATGTTTCCTACACTCCTTGAATGTTAAACTTTGTATGTTAATGAAGTGTATTTGTACAGACTAGAAAGTGCCTATTTCAAACTTGAAGGGAGAACATATGCAGATCATTAACAATAACTAGCATAAAAACTATTAAATAAAAAAATATAAAAAGAGCTGAGATCCAGACATAGAAATACTTTATCATAAAGTATGAACCAGGTACTAAAATATTTCCATATCAAAAAGAACAAAAAAGTGAGAAAGTTTTTCTGAAGGGTTAATTAATCAAACATCTTCATAAATATCTTTCTGTATTCTTCATGATATACCTATTACTATTACTATTGGAAATTTATAGTATAAATGTAAAGATAAAAAATATTGTGTGTATATGGCTCCTGGAGCTTGAACTCATGGACTGGGCATTGTTCCTGAGATTGATTGCTCAAGGTTAGCATTCTATTATTTGAGTAAAAAAAAGCCATTTTTTTCAGTGGTTAAGTGAAGATATGAGCCTTACAGTTTCTTGCTCAGGCTGGCTTTGAAATGCATTCCTCAGATCACAGGCTCCTGATTACTTAGGATTATAGACATAAGCCACTGATGCCCAGCAAGAATATTTGTTTAAAAATTATTTACAAGTTTGGCAATCAAAATAAAAGCTTAGTACCATTGATGCAGGAAGCAGAACAACAAGCCAAAACTAATTATGCACAGGTAGCATAGTATAAGAGTCAGAATTCACAGACATGATGTAGAACACACAAAAATACTACATGCATGTAATGTTTTGTGATTATAAGATTATTTAATGCCCATGGCTCAATCATAATAGTCTTTATCATATAGGAGTATATTGTTACCTATTTATGTATTTCTACAGCCATTTACTTCCATTCATTGGATGCAATTTGGGTGACCATTAATAAGGTAAAGAATAGGGGGCTGGGGATATAGCCTAGTGGCAAGAGTGCCTGCCTCGGATACACGAGGCCCTAGGTTTGATTCCCCAGCACCACATATACAGAAAACGGCCAGAAGCGGCGCTGTGGCTCAAGTGGCAGAGTGCTAGCCTTGAGCGGGAAGAAGCCAGGGACAGTGCTCAGGCCCTGAGTCCAAGGCCCAGGACTGGCCAAAAAAAAAAAATTAAGGTAAAGAATATAGAGTTATAGAAAAATTAATCAATGTTCTTTTTCAAATAGGTTTGAATGATGCATATAATCAATATGATGGATTGCGAGTTTTAAAAAATGGCAAATGATGGGGCTGGGATATAGCCTAGTGGCAAGAGTGCCTGCCTCGGATACACGAGGCCCTAGGTTCGATTCCCCAGCACCACATATACAGAAAACGGCCAGAAGCGGCGCTGTGGCTCAAGTGGCAGAGTGCTAGCCTTGAGCGGGAAGAAGCCAGGGACAGTGCTCAGGCCCTGAGTCCAAGGTCCAGGACTGGCCAAAAAAAAAAAAAAAAAAAAAATGGCAAATGAAACTTATCAGCCAGATTTCCAAATATGTAATACCATCTCATTAAGCCAAGCAGCTGAATCCTAAAGACTAATGCTTCTAGCTTTCATTCTAAATCATATGGGCTTGTGATGAATGTAACAACAGCAGTCCTGATGATGATTTCTATAAAAAAAATAATAATTCTGGAATCAATTTAAGGAAATGACAGTGGTCTTTTATATGAAATTGACTTCATCAGTGAACATTGTACAAGGCCAGATAGTTTCCCTATGCAGCATGAATCACCTAATATGAGGATCACAAGGGAGCATGTAATACTAAAACTCTAATACCATGTACAATACTTCCAAAAGCCTTTCTTCTCTTTTTGGAAATGGAATTGTTGAATAAAAAGAACGGATCTATTTTTGACTGAGTCACATTTTTAAACTCATAATTTAATAGAGATACTTTACTCTAAATTTCTCTATTCTTCAAAAGTTATGTATTATTTTTTCATAGGCATTTTATCCCTTTATTAGTAATAGATTATGACTGTGGACCATAACAATCATTTATCAAAATGACCTCCTGCAGATATTCTCAAGTCATAATAAGAAATGTGTAGTGAATGATTAGAAGCTATGAATACCAACATATTTTAACAGACTCCCCTGCTCAATTTTCTTCTACTTGATTAAGTTCTTTAGCATACAGCAAAAACTAAGATAAAATGAAGAGTTTCCTCAATCCAAAAATTTATATGGAACAATAAAATACTGTGAATATCAAAAACAATACTTAGCAGGGAAGAACAGTGCTGGAGGAATATTCACACCAAGCTTCAAACTCTATTACAAAGCTATAGTAATCAAAACAGCTTGTAATCAAGAACAGGCCTGAGAACAAATGGAATAGAACTGAAGACTCAGAAATAAACCCACAGATCTAAGACCACAAGGGATCCAAAAAATAGGATAGAAGAAAGACAGCTTCTTCAACAAATGGTGCTGTCAGAATTGGCTAAACACATATAGAAAACTAAATCTTGACCGCTATATATCACCCTGCACCAGAATAAATTCAAAATGGATCAAAGACCTTCAGGTAAAAGCAAATACCCTGAAAATATTACAGGAAGGAATAGGAGAAACACTATGGCTCCTTGGCACAGGTCTAAACTTTTGCTTAACAAAGACCCAGAGATACAGCAAATCAAAGAAAGAGTATAAACAGGATTGCATTAAACTGCAGAGCTTCTGCACAACAAAGGACATAGTTAGCAAGATAAATAGAAAAACCACAGATCAGGAGACCATCTTCACTAGCTATATAACAGACAAGAACTTCATATCTAAAACATACCTACAGCTCAAGAAATTAAATTGCCCAAAGCAAAACCCCCAAAGAAACAACCACCAAATTCATAATGGGCTAAAGACTTAGAGAGACTTCTCTGAAGAGGAAAAATATGATTGGCCAAAATATATATGACGTAATGCTCAAAATCTCTGGACATAAAAGAAATGCAAATCAAAACAACATTGAGATTCTACCTTATACCAGTGAGAATGACCATTGTCAAGATATCTAATAACAACAGATGCTGGCAGGGATGTATACAAAGGGGAAAACTACTATAATGTTGGTTGGAGTGCAAACTTGTTCAACCACTCTGGAAAGCCGTATGAAGGTTCCTCAAAAGCCTAAACATCGAGCTTCCCTATGATCCAGCAATCCCATTCCTGGGCATTTACCCACATGACCACAAACAAGGCCATACTAATGCTATCAGCACAACCATGTGCATTGCAGTATTATTTACCATAACTAAGATATCAACCAACCCAGATGTGCTTCAGTAAATGAATGGATCAAGAAAATGTAGTACATACACACACAATGGAGTGCTATGCTTCTGTCAGAAAGAATGTCATTGCCCCTTTCATAAGGAAAAGGAAAGACCTGGAAAAATTATATTAAGTGAAGTAAGCCAGACCCAAAGACAAGCAGGTTGCATGGTATCACTCATTTGTAAGAACTAGAATATGACTATGATATTCTTCACAGGGGATCTCAATAATCCAATTGTGTTGTGCATAGGTCCATATATAATGAATCCTACTAACATGAGCTCCAAGATATGGGAACAAGAAGTTCTTATTATGCGCTGTATGCAGTTTCCATTTCTGTTTATTTTTAAAAATTTCTCTCATTTTTCTGAATCTTGTATCTTTTATATAAGATTATTCTATCTGTGGAAGGGAAAGGAAATTACAGGAACAGTGGGACAAACAATGAACTTATGCAATATTGATACTCACTTGTCCCTATGTTGGATATGAACCTTACAACTTGAGAGAGGGGAGTAGGAAGAGGTAAGTGGGAGAAAATGAGGGATAGAGTAACAGTATTTAAAAACACATGTACTCATTACCTTAGTTATGTAACTGTAAGCCCCTGTTCATCACCTTTTCAATAAAAAAGTTTAAAAAATGAAGAGTGTGGGCTGGGAATATGGCCTAGTGGCAAGGTGCTTGCCTCATATACATGAAGCCCTGGGTTCGATTCCCTAGCACCACATATATAGAAAAGAGCCAGAGGTGGTGCTGTGGCTCAAGTGGCAGAGTGCTAGCCTTGAGCAAAAAGAAGCCAGGGACAGTGCTCAGGGCCTGAGTCCAAGGCCCAGGACTGGCAAAAAAAAAAGAAAGAAAGAAAAAATGAAGAGTTTTCTTTTCTAATCTAAAGCAAATGGAAATGCAGAATAGAAGACAACTACAAGATCACAACAGCTCACTAGCTGTGTACAAATGATCACATACAATGATGCTAAGCGAAATGAACTCCCCAAGATATGGAAACAAGAGGGTTTTTATTGTTGTTGTTATTTTTAATGTTCTAGGTGATTTTTTTTTCTTTCTCCTTCCCTATGGTTTCTCCCTATTGTTATGCATTTGATTTGCTACCCTGGGTATCATATATATGTTTAGCTGAATTAGGGAAGGGTAGGGGAACATCAAAATGGTGAGACAAAGGATAAGGGTGAACCAATGCAATAGCAATACTCACAAGACAATATGTTGGAAATTAACAGTACAACTGATGGCCTGGAGGGAGGGGAGGCAGGAGGAAAAAAAAGGAGGTGTAACAAGTATTTCAAGAAATGTACTATCTTACATATATAAATGTAACCCCTCTGTAACTCATCTTGACAATCAAATTTAAAGAAAAAGTGGTAAGGTGAATCCTTAGATGATTCAGTGTATAGAAGACTAAGCAAACAAGGTGCTCAAGAAATGAATGGCTCAATAGCTAAAGGCCATTTCCCTGCATCTTAAAGTTCCTTAACTGACGTAGATTGCCTGGAATTGATAGGAACACTGGCAGATCGGGCATAATCCTCATCACTATGTTACTGTAATGCTGTTCCTTGAAATAAAATGTTCTGTCTCATCCCCTTGTGATAAAACTACTACCTGGACTCTGTTCACCCTTGCTTCATTTCCACCCAATTCTAATGAGGACATAAAAGACCTGTCCTTTGACAATTAATTAAATGAACATAATCAAGATATGGGATTAATCACTATGTAGCTAGATGAAAAAGGTAAGTCTTTTTAGAAGCAAAATATTTTTGTAAAAGTAATGTAATTGATTTATTTAAACTGTTGATGAATTTATCAATGACATCTTTGTTATCTGAGAATATCATTTTTCTCAGAATTATTTTCTATGCATTTCATAATTTCAAAACTATCAATAGCAGATTAGTATGGTGGATGTTATACTTAAAAGTGGTCTTTTCCTTGAAGGAATTTCCTTACATGAAGTCATTGATATAACACAAAACATCCCAAACATAGGAATTCATTCTTCTAATTCACTACAATAGAATCTTACAAAATACTTCAATATGGCACTTCTGTCCAACACTTTAGCATTATATGTTCACATGATTGACAATATGCCACAACTGGGTAGTGTTCAGTTAAACTTACAAAGTTCCGGGGATATCCTGGAAATGTCACAGATCCATTGTGCTGAGATTTTACTAAAAGATATTGAGAACCAGAGAACATAATATACTTACACAATGAATTTTTACTCATGCATTAGAAAAAAATGGCATTGTATCATTTGCAAAGTAATGGAAGGACCTGGAAGAAATCACGCTAAGTGAAGTAAGTTAGGCTCAGAGAGACCAAAGATGATTTTTTTCTCATATGTGAACCTTAGCATTGATTTTTAAATATACAAATAAATTCTGAGGTGGTGTCCCAGAGGACATAAATATATTAAGTGAAATATGGTAGGTGTTTTTCTTCTAGGAAGAGTTTTCCAAAGTAAACATTAATTCCCACGCTAGTTTCCTATCTCTTCCATTTTATAAAAGCAACAGAAGTAGTACATCAACAAGAATGGCACTATAACTGAGGCATCTGTAAAGTTTCTTTCATTAAGTATCTCATTTTAGCTGTCCTGACAAGGCAGTATGAGCAGATTACTTCTCAGCCGCAAAACATTCTCTACCTCCTCGACCATTTTGAGTTCTAATTATTCCAATGTCAGTGCAGTCCTTTCTATAATACAACAGAGAGAACAGCCTCTGATTTCACAAAATATCATCTTGTCTTCACAGTGATCCAAAGTATAGAGCAGAGATATGGCAGCAAGATGCAAATGCCTCTTGTTATCTACTACAAATATTAACATTTTAAGAAATGTTTGTTTTCAAAGTTTATTGAAATATTGTATCTTATTGGGCTTTGGATTTGAGCTTAGTTACTTAGATTGAATGTCAAAACCTTTTCTGAGTCTTGCTTTTCACCCATAGATGGGACAGATGTAATAACAAAAACTGATAAAGAATCTACAGAGTCACTTAGGGAAGCAAGTAATATGTGATAATATTAGTAAATTATAAAATTGCTGAAGTTATTATGAAAGTCATTTTATTACTGATGGCTGTAACTAGCTCCACACTACAAGAGAAACAAACTTGTATCTAATCTGGTACATGGAGTTTTCAGGTTCTAGTGTACAGTCAATTTTAGGAAATACAATCCCCAGGTAATTAAATACGGACCCTCGTGTACTTTGGTGAGGATTGATACATTCGACTGACTCTAAACTCAATATAATTGCTTTGTTTATTTTTCAGTCACTGATAGGCACTGTGCTGAATGCTGAGGATGTGCACCTACATTAGATGCCCAGAGAAATCCATACCCAGTCCACAGCCCATATTTTAGTCAAAGAGTTCATGGCTATTTACTCTTTTCAGCAACAATATCAGAAAAGTTATGAGAGCCAAGAAAACACTTTTAAGCAAACATTAATGTGAAAGAAATTTAGGGTGTAAAAGGCCCTTATCTAATATAAACCAGAGCCCATGTTTAGATGAGGTTTAAGCAGGAAATAAAAATTCTTCTCCATCAAGAAATGAGAAATGAAGAAAACCCCAGGGAATAGTGTTCACAGGTAAATTTGCTGATATTCAAAAAGTATGGCTTGGAAGAGCTTCTTCTGCAGAGACACTTCATCCATAACAACCATACTGAGTGGCTTAAAACAACAGCAATCTATTATTTCAGAAGGCTGGTGCCAGCGGTCAAACTTACGATCTTGGCAGGGCCATGCTTCCTTTGAAAGCCTCAGGGAAGAATATTTTCATGTTTATTCCTACTTTCTGATAGCTCTCGGAAAATTGTAGCATTGCTTTGTTTGCAAACACACTGCTCCTATCTCTGCATGTCTCCACATTCCATTTTGATATTTAGTTTCTTCTCTTCTAATGATGATAGCCATTGCATTTAGGGTCACAATTATCATCTTAACTCAAACACATCTGCAAAGACTCTTTCCAAATGAGGTCACATTCAGAGCACTAGTGATTAAGACTTGGGCATAGCTTTTGGGGAGAAGATAAGTCATAGTAAATGGAAGATTCTAACCAAGCTGGAGACAGATAATAGAGAGCAGAAAGAAATACTAATTAAAAGTGGAAGATGGCATTACTAAACTAAACCTATTTGTATTTCCTGAAAGTTGACTTTTGCAATGCAAGCTGTCAGAAAGAGAAACTTTGATCATCTAGTTTCTCAGCACAGAATACCTCTGTGAGCAGATGCATAGTTTTAGCTCTCAACACCACCCAATTCTCAGCTGAGTATCCTTCCTACAATCCAGTTCAGTGCTGACACTAACTGTAGATGCCAAAGGGCTGAGTGTTCTGTGATATACTTCAGATTGCAAATGCAATTCCTAGCTTGTTTTACTTTTGCATGTGACTGACCAGCTGTAAATCAGAGGTTCTCTCTGTGTAGTGATTCAATAAAGTAGTTCAAAGAACTCAGGGAAACACTTGTTTGTCATAAAAGTATTCATAGAAACAGGTAGATGGAAGAGACACACAGAGCAAGGCATGAAGGCACAGAATTTCCATGATCAATCAAGGTGACCACCATCCCATAATCTCCCAGTGTTCACCGGCATGCATGCTCTTTGCGCTCATAGTTTAGGAACTTCTATGAGGCCTATTTTTACATAGATATGAACAATTATTTCCTTAACAATTACTCATTCAACTTCCAGCCCTTTTCCTTTCTCCAAAAAGATGGAGGGAAGGGATTTTTAGTTCTAACCATCTAATCATGGCCTAGTTCTTCTGGTGGGTAACTCACATCTGGGAATCTAGGGCTGGGGATATGGCCGAGTGGTGAGAGAGCTTGCCTCGTATACATGAGGCCCTGGGTTCGATTCCCTAGCACCACATATACAGAAAATGGCTAGAAGTGGCGCTGTGGCTCAATTGGCAGAGTGCTAGCCTTGAGCAAAAAGGAAGGCAGTGACAGTGCTCAGGCCCTGAGTCCAAGGCCCAGGACTGGCCAAAAACAAAACAAAACAAAACAAAACAAAACAAAACAAAAAACATCTGGGAATCTACCAGTAGTTGCTACATTTGTACAAAACTCATTCTTATCACTTAAGAATTCCAACAGATTAAGACAGGCTTCATGATTTCCTCATATGTAATAACTAGAATGTGCCTATAAATCTGTAAGTAAACCCAATGTATAGTTAAAGACAATTACAGTTGGACATGATAAATTAAACAGCAGTCTAAACATTCACACGGTGAGAACAAAGAAGGATATTCTTAGGAGAGGATCACAAAGGCTCAATAGTAATGTTTATAAAATCATATAAAATGATGCTTATCAAAATGAACCCCAAGAAATGGAAGTAACAGTGTTTTTCTATTATGTTGTTTCAATACTTTTACTTTTTCTTTCATTTTCTCCTTTGGCTTATTCTTTTCTGTCACTGTTTTTTATTTCTGTATACTTTGTCTTCTATGTAAGTTTATCTGATTTGGAGGAGGAAGGAGGAACACTGATATGGTGAGATAAAGGATGATCCAATTTATCAGTGAAACCCACTAGACACTATGTTGGAATGATCTAGACTCTATGAAATGGACACTACACACCATGGAAATGAACTATACAACTCTGCGGAGAGGGAAGTCAGGAGGGGGAAATCTGGGGGAGAATGAGGGAGGGGGTGATGACACTGCTCAAAGGGAAATGTACTCATCACCTCATTCGTAACTGTAACCCTTTCGTACACCACCTTTACAATCAAATAAAAAAATAAAAAACCATGAACAAAGGTACAGTAGTCAAAAAAAGATGAAGTTAGCAATATTATTGTTCATAAAATTAGAAAGATCTTAGGAGCTTGGTGCCAGGACCTGTGGATAGACACTAATTACATCTTTTTGTATTACACTGTCACTAAATCTTTTACAAAAGACTGTATGTTATTTATTATTCCACACATAGAAAAATATTAAACCATCCGGCAGATAGATGTCATTTAGTTAAAAAAAAGAAAGAAAGAAAAGTTAAAACAAAGAGGTGGGCATTTTTGAAAAATTAATGAAAATAAATTTCGTAGAATTAAAGAAAGATGAAAGCTTCAGGTTGGATGGGCTCGCATAGACAATATCATTAAGAAGAAACAAGATCTGGACACATCATGTTAACATTTAATATCGTGACAAAGAAAAATTCTGACAGTCTTTCAAAGAAAAAGATCAAAACAATAAGCAAATAAGAATCAGATAAGGGCCTGGGAATATGGCTTAGTGGTAGAATACTTGCCTAGAATATTTGAGGCCCTGGGTTTGATTACTCAGTACTACATAAACAAAAAGGAAAAGAAAGAATATTAAAAATTATTTAAAAAAAAAAAAGACAGGCACCAATGGCTCACATCTGTGATCCTATCTACTCAATAGGCTGAGATCTGAGGATCGCAGTTCGAAGCCACCCCAGGCAGGAAAGTTCCTGAGACTCTCAACTCTAATTAACTACCAGAAAATCAGAAGCACTATGGCTTGAAGTGGTAGAAAGCTAATCTTGAGAAAAAATGCATAGTGACTGCATCCCAGCCCTGAGTTCAAGCTGTGTGACAGAGAAAAAAAATCACATAAACATGAAAACTTCTTTTTTATGTGTGTCTTAGTACTGGGGCTTCAACTCATGGTCTTGGTACTGTCCCATTACTTTTTCCTCAAGCTACCATTCTATTACTTAAACCATACCTCTAGCTTTTTGATAGTTAATTGGAGATAAAAATCTCATTGACATTTCCTTCTTAGGATGGCTAGGATTACAGGTAAGAAGCATCAGTGAGTGTGTGCAACAAAAACACTTTGTGAATGATAGTCCATAATAAGTTAATCACAAATGTGGTTAACTTAGAGAAAATGATACTGATGGAAATATTTTCAAATTTTTAACATTGAAATGTATAAATATTTAGGTCAAATATGTTCCAATTTTTGTCCCTTCAGAGGACTTGTATTTGGCAAATATTCATGTAAGATAAAACGATTCTCTTGAATATTTTATCAGAAATAAATACTGTGAAATAATAGCCATCGTGAAATTCATTCCATTGCCACTTACTGTGTAGATTTATCCAATTAAAAGCAAAAGTTTTCCTCATACAAGAAATTCAAAGTAACTGTGTGTTGCTTGAAATAAAGTCTTCAGACTCTCCAATCAACATGTCACTTTTGTTCTGGTGCAAACACACACACACACACACACACAAACAAACAATGTCAAATTCAGGTACCAATTGCAAATGAGTAGGAGAACTCTAGTGAGGCATTTTAAGGACAGAAGTCTTTAACTTTGAAAAATCATGAAAAAAAGTGAAGAAATTCAACATAGCAATAATTAATTTTGTAAATAAAACCTTTAACCTTATGACATGTCAGTGTTTGATTATGCAGTTCTTTCTCTTCTATATTAGTAAACCTTAGTTTGCTCTGCTGCCATCTATTTGAAATGTTTGCAGTTCACTAAAAAATTTGAGAGATGATATTTTATCATATTTAGTATTTGAATATGTTTGCTGAAGCTTTCCAGGTAATTTTGAACTTAATACAATTGGAAATTACTGAACTCCTTAAAAAAATTAAGGGGGTTGTTTTGTGAAATACCAAGATAAATTTTTTCAAAGTGAGTCTTTTAGTTCAATGTTTTGAAAATCAAATAGATGATTGACATCAAAGAAGTATATACTTGGATAATAAACTAATTCTCTTTTAATCAATATCAGCTCTTTTACAAATGTGGCATAGTTCATCTACTATGTACACAGAACATAATAAATGTCAACAACTCTTGATTTCTCCTTCAATGAGTAGATTAAGAATATTTTGTTAGTCTTCTCTGTGCTGTGTGTGCTATACAAATAATTCCATTCCAATATGATTTAGTTCAATAGCTGTCTCACTTCAGTTTAATTTTTGTGATAATAACAGCACTACACCAAAATTCATACTCATATAATTTTACTCTTCCATGTTTCATGTTTATGCTTAAAATAAAATGTACAGTAATGGAAGGTAGGTATTATATCTTATATTAGATGGGTACTCAGAGCTTTTGATTGCATAAATTGGTTGAAACTTTGAGTTAAGTAGATTGACTATTTTTCTGTTTGAGTCATCTGACGAAACCATTAGAAAACTGGTATTTCCATTTCAACTGTTTTCAAAATTCTTCTGACAAAGTTCACTGATAGCTACTTTTCTCCTTCTAGGCATGTACAGGAAGACAACATCTACAAACAAGTAAAATAAGTTCAGGGAGAAATCCTTTTCTCTAAGAAAAAAAGTCTTAGAATGAATACTGTCACTCATTTTCCATTGCACCCTTCAACATTTTAAAATAATTACCAAGTTTTAAATTCTTCATCACCACTGCTTTTTCTACATTGAACCTTATCCTTTCCATGAGGTTAGTTATCACTGTGAAAGACTCTGAAAACTAGAAAAGCAGTATTAACCTTGCTTTAAACGTATAGTTTCATTTTGTTTTACTGTCAGAAAGACTTCCTGGAATTGTCAAATAATAGGACGTTGTTCTAGAATTGTATCGTAAAATCGCTGAGAAAACCACTGAAGCAAGGGTATTCAGACAGAAGCCTATACACTATCCCGCAGAATTTCTCAATCTCTATTTCCAGACATTCAGGTCAAAGTTATAATTTCCCATTTGTTCCTGCTGACTTGAGGTGGCTCTTGTAACTGACAGTCTGGTGATTTTGGTGTTAATCTGCTCATGCACAACACAGGCCATGACACAATATACCTCCTCTCCCACCATCCAAGAAGTGACCAATTATCCAAGTCCAGTCTACCTTATCAACAAATGCCTTGTTTGCTACCTATAATAAACAGGGGCTGTTCTGGGTGCACCTGGAAAAGACTGGGGTGTCATAAATCCTCTTGTTCTGAAGTCAAAGTGAGAATTCTGTTTATTTCATCTCATATACCAGAAGATGAAACCAGATGGGAAGACAAAGTGAGGATCCATTTTACTCATTTGAACTTATTTTTAAACAGAACTATAAGGAATAATGCTTTATCCAAAACCAATAAATCCACAATGAGAGGCAAATAGGAAAGCAGGGCAAAAGAATTCAACTCTGAGGGGACATAGGATACCTGGTTGCTGGGTTAAAGATGTATATAATATATCTAATCATTAAGATACCAAAGGGGCTTAAGAGTTTCAACACTCAATTAAATGAGAAAGCTTTTAATATGATCAATCTTTGTCATTGCTAGAAGATGAGAGGATAACTAGATTTCAGCTGCCCCCAGAAACATCCTATTTTGTTACAAGAAAAATAACTGAAGATAACTTGTCACTTATGGCAACTCTTTTCTTATACTACTTAAATATTAAAAGTAAAATTAAAAAATAAACCTAGAAACTGAAAACTAAATTGCAATGTTCCAGAAATTTTTCAAAATAACCTTTCTAATAAATGATTTTCAGGTTTTGGGGTTTTTTTTTGGCCAGTCCTGGGGCTTGAACTCAGGGCCTGAGCACGGTCCTTGGCTTCATTTGTTCAAGGCTAGCACTCTACCACTTGAGCCACAGCATGACTTCTGGCTTTTCCTGTATATGTGGTATTGGGGAATCAAACCTAAGGCTTCATGTACGCTAGGCAAGCATTCTTGGTAGACTACATTCCTAGCCCTCATCTTTTTTGTTGTTGTTGTTGTTGATAGCAGGTTGAGACAGGAAGTGTCAACCTTTATATAATTTTAGGTCATCCCAAATTAGACATAGTTCACACTGGCTACATGTGTAAAAATTATACTTAAGATTTTCTGTATAACTTTAAGTTTATAGAGGGAGATCACAGGTCCTTTCTACCAATTTTCCTCAGAGAAGTTAGAACTGTGGTTACCTGGCAGGTTTATGATCCAGAAAAGCATCATAGTGCACTTCACATTCCTAATTCCACGGAGAAGCTATACTCTGTGGACCTCTGCCCATTATTACAACTATGGAACTTATTTAGTGTATGCAGTGAGTATAACTCAGAGCTTTGTGATCACTCAGATTGCAAGCTCAGGGTTGGTGCTCTAACACTTGAGCCATATTTCTAGTTCTGGCCTTTTGCTGGTTAGTGGAGATATTAGTCTCTTGGGTTTGTTTGCCTAGGTTGGCTACTCGGCTTTCTGAGTAGTTAAGGTTATAGGTGTGAGCCACCATCATTTGGTTTAATTTTTCCTTATAGAAAGTAGTTAAAACACCATGGAATTAATTTACCCATTAGCACTTGTCAATAGTTTCTCAAAAAGTTACATTCTTAGGACTACAGACCGATCTCCCTGATGAACATAGACGCAAAAATTCTCAACAAAATTCTGGCCAATCGACTTCAACGGGTCATCAAAAAAATCATACACCACGATCAAACTGGATTCATCCCAGGGATGCAAAGTTGGTTTAATATACGTGAGTCAATTAATGTAATCTACCACATCAACCGGAGCAAGCTAAAGAACCACATGGTTTTATCTCTGAGTGCGGAAAAAGCGTTCGATAAAATCCAGCACCCATTTATGCTAAAAGCCCTGGAAAAACTGGGATTCCAGGGAACATTCCCTAATATAATCAAGGCAGTTTATGACAAACCAACAGCAAGTATAACTCTAAATGGGGAAAAACTAAAGCCATTCCCTTTAAAATCAGGAACAAGGCAGGGATGTCCACTCTCTCCCCTGCTCTTCAACATAGTACTAGAATTCCTAACCAGAGCAATTAGGCAAGAAAAAAATGTAAAGGGGATCCAAATAGGAAAAGATGAAGTTAAACTTTCTCTCTTCGCAGATGAAATGATCCTATACCTAAAGAATCCCATAGACTCTACCCCCAAGCTACTAGAGCTGATCCAAAACTTTGGCAAAGTTGCAGGATATAAAATAAACCTTCAAAAATCAACGGCCTTTCTGTATGCTAACGACTCGAAGACAGAGGCTGAAATCAGGAAAGCAACTACTTTTGCAATAGCCCCCCAAAACATAAAATACCTAGGAATAAGCTTAACCAAAGAAGTGAAAGGCCTCTTTGATGAGAAATTTAAAAGCTTGAAAAATGAAATTAAGTCAGAACTAAGGAAATGGAAAAAACTCCCATGCTCCTGGATTGCGAGGATTAATATAATCAAAATGGCAATATTGCCAAAGGCTATCTACAAATTCAATGCAATACCCATTAATATCCCAACACCATTTTTTAATGAAATAGAGGAAGCAATCCAGAAATTCATATGGAACAATAAAAGACCTAGAATAGCAAAAACAATCCTAAGCAGAAAGAACAGTGCTGGGGGAATTACAATACCCAACTTCAAGCTGTATTATAAAGCTATAGTAATAAAAACAGCTTGGTATTGGCACCAGAACAGGCCTGAAGACCAATGGAACAGAATTGAAGACCCAGACATGAACCCACAGAACTACGCCTACTTAATCTTTGATAAAGGAGCTAAAACAGTAGTATGGAAGAAAGATAGCCTCTTTAACAAGTGGTGCTGGAAAAACTGGCTCAACACATGCAACAAACTAAAACTAGATCCTTATATATCACCCTGCACTAAAATCAATTCCAAATGGATTAAAGACCTCGAAATCAAAACAGACACCCTGAAAACACTAAAGGAAGGAGTAGGAGAAATACTTGGGCTCCTTGGCGCAGGACGGAACTTCCTTAACAAAGACCCAGAAAGGCTACAAATCAAAGAAAGGTTGGACAAATGGGACTGCATCAAACTGCAGAGCTTCTGCATGGCAAAGGACATAGCTCGCAAGATAAACAGAAAACCCACAGACTGGGAGAAGATCTTTACCGGACATTCAACAGACAAAGGCCTCATATCTAAAATATATGCAGAACTAAAAAAATTACCCTCTTCCAAAACAAAACCACAAAGAACCAATAGCCCCCTCATCAAGTCGGCTAAAGACTTACAAAGAGACTTCTCTGATGAGGAAATGAGAATGGCCAAGAGACATAAGAAAAAATGCTCTGCATCACTGGCCATAAAAGAAATGCAAATCAAAACAACATTGAGATTCCATCTCACCCCAGTAAGAATGTCATATATCAAGAAAAGTAACAATAACAATTGTTGGAGGGGATGTGGCCAAAAGGGAACCCTACTTCATTGTTGGTGGGAATGTAAACTGGTTCAGCCACTCTGGCAAGCAGTATGGAGATTCCTCAGAAGGCTAAATATAGAACTCCCCTATGACCCAGCAGCCCCACTTTTGGGTATCTATCCAAAAGACCACAAACAAAATCACAGTAATGCCACCAGCACAACAATGTTCATCGCAGCACAATTTGTCATAGCGAGAATCTGGAACCAACCCAGATGCCCCTCAGTAGACGAATGGATCAGGAAAATGTGGTACATGTACACAATGGAATTTTATGCCTCTTTCAGAAAGAATGACATTGTCCCATTTGTAAGGAAATGGAAGGACTTGGAAAAAATTATACTAAGTGAGGTGAGCCAGACCCAAAGAAACATGGACTCTATGGTCTCCCTCATAGGGTATAATTAGCACAGGTTTAGGCAAGTCATAGCAGAGCATCACAAGGCCCAATAGCTATACCCTTATGAACACATAAGATGATGCTAAGTGAAATGAACTCCATGTTATGGAGACAATTGTTATATCACAGTTGTAACTACTTTCATCGTCCCATGTGTATCTGTAGCTTCTATTATTGATGATGTTCTTGTATCACCTTCCTGTGGTTGTACCTACACTATCTCTGTAATCTTATTTGAGTATATTGGAAACCATGTATACTGGTATTGGATGCAGAAAATTGAAAGGGAATACCAAATTTGAGAGACACAGGGTAAAAAAAGACAAACAACTACAAAAGCAATACTTGCAAAACTGTTTGGTGTAAGTGAACTGAACACTTCTGGGGGGGTGGGGAGGGATAGGGGGAGGAGGGGGGGTATGAGGGACAAGGTAACAAACAGTACAAGAAATGTATCCAATGCCTAACGTATGAAACTGTAACCTCTCTGTACATCAGTTTGATAATAAAAATTTGAAAAAAAAGTTACGTTCTTATAAACAGTATTCAGCGTATTTAGATGAGATATGGTGGTAGCAGGGATACAGGAAGGGAATACAAGAGAAGCAAAACAAAACAAAACAGTGAAATAAACAAATAGACAAGAACTAAAAACCTACAAAAGGGGAAGGGAAAGGGAATATCAAAATTGAGAGACAAAGGACAAAAAGACAAACCATTTTAAAAGTAATACTTAAAAAACCATTTGGTGTAAATCAACTGCACAAGTCTTGTGGGGAGAAGGAATGGGGGAGTGGGAGGGTGGAAATGATGGAGGCAGTAACAAGTTGAACAAGAAATGTACTCACTGCCTTACATATGAATCTGTAACCCCTCTGTACCACACTTTGACAATAAATAAAAAAGTTTAATAAAAAAAGTTGCATGTCTCGCACTGTCAGACAGTGAAGTTTGAAGTTTTAAAAATTAGTGAAATCTTTTTTTTTTCCTTTTACAAGTCCTGAGGCTTGAGCTCTGGGCCTGGGCATTGTCACTGAGCATCTTTTGCTCAAAGCTGGTAAAAGTCTCATTGACATTCCTGCCTGCTCTGGCTTCAAACCATGACCCTCAGATCTCAGCCTGTTGAGTAGCTCTAATTGAGTAGATTATAATTGTGAGCCATCGGTGCCCAGCAAACTTTTCTTATATTTATATTTTTCTAAATATTTCTTGTTTGGTTGTAACATAAAAAATAAGAAATAAAATGAGAATTCATAGGCTGGGGATATGGCCTAGTGGCAAGAGTGCTTGCTTTGTATACATGAGGCCCTGGGTTCAATTCCCCAGCACCACATATACAGAAAACTGCCAGAATTGGCACTATGGCTCAAGTGGCAGAGTGCTAGCCTTGAGCAAAAAGAAGCCAGGAACAGTGCTCAGGCTCTGAGTCCAAGGCCCAGGACTGGCCAAAAAAAAAAAAAAAAGAGAGAGAGTTCATGTAACCAAAATGCTAATTTGGATTAATGTATAATAAAAAAGAAACTTATTTACATACCACTGGTAAAACAAACATGAGTTTACTGAGACAAGTAGATAAACCACTGTTAAGCTAAATCATAATAAGGTCATCAAATTTGTTCCCACATGCCTCCAGTAACATGAGCTTCAGAGGAGACTGCATACCCATAAAACCCTGAAGTGCTTTGGGAATGAAATATGGCTGCTTACCAGGGGGGAAAAATCTAAGAAGAAGGCAGTTAGGCCACAAAAGGCTGAGATCATAGTACATTTTTCTGAGATTCACATACAAAAATTATTGGCGGTTCTTATTTGTTTAGTTTCTTTCTTTGATTAGTTGTGGGTTTGAACTCAGGGCCTGGGCACTCTGAGCTCTTTCACACAAGGCTAGCATTCTTCCACTTTCAGTCACAGCTCCATTTCAAGTTTTCTGGTGGTTCATTGGAGATCAATGTATTACAAACTTTCCTTCCCAGATAGGCTTTGAACCAATACACTCAGATTTCAGCTTCTTGAGTAGCTAGGATTATAGATGTGAGTCACCACTATTCAGCTATTTGCTTAATTTCATCATCTAAATGTTCTTTTAAGATGATATAGCTCCCAAGAGTTATTCATATGTATAGACATATACCCATTTATAAATACATAGATAAACAACTGGGGGTTGACACATGAGAGGCTTCTCTGTCTCTTAACTTACTGTTAACTTAGAACATTCTGTTGTATGTCAGAAGTTAAAGTCATTAGAAAATTTCCAGATGATTTGTGTATTTTAACTACCACAAATTTTTGTATGTGTGCTACCATCATTGCTACCTTTGCAGCTGGAAGGTATATATAGAGAGAAGGTGGGGTTCAGACGCCAAGGATCTAAGTGCAACCAATGATTTAAAAAAAGAGGCCCTTGGGGCCTCTACAATCTATTCCCTTCTCTTGCTATTCTCCACAAAGCCATCTCACTGCTTCAACCAATGTCCTCATGCCTTTGGTCTCTGGCACTGATGTTGTGCTTATGCACAGAGTGGAGACTACCAAGTTCCTCAGTGGGAATGGGGGGTGGGAGGGGGATATTACACTTGTAAGAAATCATCTTTCTACTCCTTATTCAAGCACAAGGACATCTTAACAAAGACTGGATAGAACTTAGTCTTCTGCAACAACCTCTCAGAGCTTGCTCCCAATTCTTTTCAGTGCCTTGAGAGAAGAGTATATCCTGGCCATCACTTTCCTGTACAGTGGATCTCTCTGTGGATTTGGTGGTCGTCAGAACTTCACAAATGGCTTTAGAGATACTTTGTAGAGTAACTTGATTCATTTTTTGCACAATACCAGGAACAAACTACCAGGAAACTGTGATGAGAAGAGATGCAAACGAGGGAGCTGTCTGCCTAGTATCAGCAGTTTTTCCAATGCAATTCACTAATCGGCAGAAAAAAGTTTACTCAATTTTTTTTAAAACACAATAGGGCTGGGAATATGACCCGAGTGGTAGAGTACTTGCCTTGTATACATGAAGCCCTGGGATTGATTCCTCAGCACCACATATGTAAAAAAAAAAAAAAAAAAAAAAAAGCCAGAATTGTCACCGTGGCTCAAGTGACAGAGTGCTAGTCTTGAGTAAAAAGAAGCCAGGGAGAGTGCTCAGGCCCTGAGTTCAAGCCCCAGGACTGTAAAAACAAAACAAAACAAAACACAAAAACACACAACAACAAATGGTGGAGCTCTCAATACGTCTGTCTTTCCAAACATAAACTGTCAGAGAGAAGTTTCCTGGCAAAATACAAGGGTGCATTCAGAAGTGCATACAATTCATATTCTGCTGAGCCAGAAAAAGAAACATCAGACTCATCAGAAATCACACATTTGCCTGCCTCATGTGTTCTTTCCTTTGCTGTGCCATCATGAAAATATGAAAATAATTTTTATATAAAAATATTTACAAGTAAAGAGCATGAATTCTCCCCAATGTTATCATTACATACCCAATGCATGAGCGGAAATTTATTCTATACATAAACTCCACTGTAAAATGTCGTTAAACATCAAAATCAGCTATAAATATCCTCACAGACTTGAAACAAAATCACAGAGAACTCCAAATGATGTTAGCCTTTAAAGATTAACCTGTCCACTGATTTGCTCTGGAAGCCTGATGCTAGTGCTCTACACATTTAGCCTGTGCTTTATCAAGGTCATGGATATCAAGCTTGGACCAAAGAGCCTTGGGACACAGGGAGAAAAGAACAACTGTCCAGTAATAGTGTAGGAAGCATAAAGAAATGGAAACTTTATTGTCAAAATGACTTCCATGTAAATGGGGTCATCATACTGCAGGGCCATAATTCTTGGCTGAGAAGCTTCCACAGAAAGAAAGGAAACTGTCTACCAAGTGTGAAATCATTTCAGAAGGCTTCTACTTTCATTCCCAGGACCATTTTATGAGGTCCTGTTGAACTCACACATCTTTAGGTGAATAAATTTACAGAATGACAGATACTCTATTCTGTGCCTTTACTGACATCTATCCCCATAGGAGTTCTCTACTTGCCAGACACTACTTATATTTTCTCACTAACCAGTTGCAGTTATAATTAGATAACAATGTAATCACTTAATATATCAATGAAATAGTAAAAATGGGCTTGATGATGGTGGCTCTATTCAAAATAGTATTTAATACCTAGGCAAAGACCCCAGTGGATGAGAAAGACCCAATCTGAGGGTGGGTATTAGAAGCCCAAAGAGAATGATGGCTTTGAAGTCTATGAAACTGAGAGTCGCAGTAGACATCAGAAAGAGGGATAAAAATATATTTGTGATAACAGTGTACTGAAACACCCCAAGCTTATTTCTATGGAAAGACCTGAGGACATCCCATTCACCACGTCTGTCAAGAACATATGGACAGGAGCAACAGCAATACTCAAGCTCACTGACTCTCTCCTGCAGGCAACTGGACTCTGAAGCAACACAAGCTCCTAGAAGATAATCATTTCTGTAATGGCTGACATCTGAAAGGCTGTTGAAGCAATATTAACCACAGAGCACTGGTTATGGGTAAAAGAATGTACTGTCCCCAGAGGCAAAGGAAATAGACAGTGATTAACAAACATGTGTCAACTTTTCAGTAAGAAAAAAAAGTGAGGGAGTAGCGCAAGACTACGAGATGTGATTCCAACAAGTAAAGAATTCAAGATTTCTTGCTTAGCTTTACACATATGCTATTTCTAGTTCTGGAACCCATCGGTTGCATCAGGTCCCCAAATAGCCAGGACCACATGATGAAACCTATTGCAATACCCCAGAAAATGTATATTGTGATGTTTCCTACAGTTCTTCCTCAATGATAATGATGGCTCTTCATTTGGATGATTAGATACTTGGAAAAAGTGCTTGTTTATGTTGCTTTAATTATTATTGGACAAAAGATGTAATTTACATTGGTGCCCCCAAACCAAGTGTTATCCTGGCTCTTATTAGTATAGAAATGCATGCTAGCAAGGTAAAAAAAAAGGGAATCCTATATACATTCTGACTTATAATGAGTCTACCAGGTCCACACACCTACTGACAGCAATTTTACTAATATTGTTAGGACTAACATAATTGACATTTGGCATAACTCTAATATTTGGTGACTATGCTACTGGGTAAGACCTAAAACATTGATGGAAACACAATGGACATTTCCAAACCATTATTAATATAAGATATAAAATTCTGGAATGACCCCTAGGGTGAATAGTGAAGATTTGTATTCCCATTAATATGTAAAGGAGGTAAAACAAATGATATCTATCATATCTCCATTTAAGTTAGCCAGTCTTCTCCCCACAGCAACCAGATAGATTGTGCAGAAATGCAAGCTCACCTAGCTTGTAGTCCTGATGACAGCTGCCGTGATATCTGGTATCATTACTAGACCAGAGCAATAATAATAATGCATGATAAAATGGTATTGCTTCAGTGAATATATTTTTTGGTTTTGGTGCCAACCCTAAGGCTTGAACTCAGGGCTTGGGTGTTGTTTCTGAGTTTGTTTGTTTGTTTTGCATAGGCCAATACTCTTACCACTTGTGCTACAGCTCCACTTCTGGCTTTTTGTTTTTATTTTGTTTTGTTTTGTTAGTTAATTGGAGGTAATATCTCAAAGACTTTCCTGCCCAGGCTGGCTTTGAACCACCATTCTTAGATCTCAGCTTCCTGAGTAGCTAGGACTACAGGTGTGAGCTACTGGCACATGGCAGTGAATGCATATTTTGAGGTAATATGTTTATTAATGAGTAAATACAGGCTGGAATGCCTTCTTCAGAAAGTGTCCATTTTTGTTATCCATTAGATTGATGGTAATGTTAATCAGACAGAACAAGCAAGAAATTATTTCAACCTCAATAAGGCATAAAAACTCAGAGGGTAGGAAAGGAATCCTAAAGAGAGTCAAGGACACACTATTTTAAAAAAAATTGTAAGAGTCCATAGTAAAAGTCAACAACTACATCTCATATCTTCTACAAAGAATGGACCTTGGAAAGGATTGTTTAAGTCTTTTAGGAAACACATTCCACAAAAAGAAATATTGCTCAGGCCGATATAGCAGATGGCAAAATAAGCTGTCAGCTCAGATAGGAACTCAAAGAAGGATGCAGATCCAGATTGGACAGAATATGCTACAATTATGCCATGTGGTCCATTAGACCCTATGGAATTTCAGGGATTAGTGCTGAGAAAAGATTAATTACAAAGATGATATCAAATCTCAATTGGAACATAGCAATGTTAGTTCTGGGGATTTGGGGAACAAGGGCATGCCCAAGGAGTTTGCTTCAGGAATCATAAACCCTTGTGAAAACAACTCCTCTATGTTATGGGCCTTGGTGGAAAGTTTTGCTATGCTTGTTCATGGTGCACTGAATATATGCATAGGAAATATCCATTTTGAAGTGGAGTAGAATGATTAAATCTTAAAAGGTCTACTAAGTCATAAATTTGAATGGATTTAGAGGTGTTCATCATAACATGGGAATGATTCATCTTAATACTGAGAGCAAGGAGGCAGGCATATGCTGCATGAGCTGAAAACAAAGACAGTCAGGGCACTCATTATGGCTGCAGATTTCATTAATAGCTAAGAAGATGCTCCATATGGGATGGAAGAAGAGGAAAACTTCCAAGTTTGGCTTATGGTTTAATGAAAACTGAATTAGAGACTTCATTATATGCATTTTTTTTGTGAAGTCCTCAAAAATAGAGAAGAGGAAAACAATCTTTCCAATTGGAAAAACAATGAGTATTGTGGCAAATCTTACATTGTATATGAAGGACATGCTATCCAAAGTAATAAAACCTATCATATATCTCTCTATATATGATATATATAGCATATATTATTTACATAAATATCATAAATATATGCATAAAATATTACTAAAGAAATAATTATATATGTGCTATTTTAGTTATAAGATATCATGGTTCTGGACAAATACCAAGGCATTGAATTATTGAATGAATTTGTTATAGTGTTGATTTCTTTTACCTGACTTCTGGTACTGGCAAAGTATTCAAGTGAACTGTTATTAAATTGCAGATTTTGAGGAAGAAGCATTCAATATTTCACCCTTAAGCTGAAATTTGATGAATCTTTAAAAAAAATACCACTAATCAGCGTGCATTTCCCAAGCACATATGCTGAAATTGTGATGATGCAGAGAAAACAATCATGGCCCTGGCACAAGAATGATAGGCAAGCTTGTGAAAATACCCATATATATTTTAAATCACTTAGACTAAGAAAATTGTGTTCCCATTTTCATAAGGGATTTTAGTTGAAAGGGGGTTAATGATTTATCTCCATTTATTCAAATGAGTATATACCTTTATTTTTAGTTTATTAATGTGATTGATTTTTCTAATGTCAATCCTACCTTGAATGCTTGCAATAAACTTTGCTTGGATATGACATATTATCCTCTCATACATCATTGGATTAGAAGAAGTATTATCTCATGCAGTACATTAAAATTTTTGCTTGTGAATATTAACCAAATTGTTGACTTTTTATCAATTTTAGTATAAAGATTATATTGCCAAAATGGAGAATACATCTTTTCTTTTTATTCTTCAGAAGTATTTTTGTTGTATTGGCTTTATTCTTTTTTAAACATTTGAAAAAAAATCACCAGTGAAGCTACATTAGCTTAGAGTTTAAAAAAATTGTGATGGAGAAAATGAACATTTTAAATTACACATTAAATGCATTTGCAAGTAAAAGACTATTCAAATTTTCTATTATTGATTTAATTTTTGAAAATTGTATTTGACTTGAAAATCTAATTTTTCTGTTAAAACAGCTACAATTGCCCGCTTTCTATTAACTTAGGAATAAAGTATCTTTGTCTATTCTTTCAATTTGTTAGAAAGTTTTGTTATCTTTTTGTAGTTATACAGAGGAGGTGCAATTTTACAATAAATTTTGATCAGTGTCACTCCCTTCAGAATTCTTACTTCCCTTGTGTTACTTTTCTTAATTTTGTGGCATATTTATTTTTGTTTTTTTTTTAATTGTTTTGGTGTAGTTGATATACAGAGGGGTTGCAGTAACATAAATCAGGTACTGTCAGTACAATTCTTTTTAACCATTTTCCCCCTTCTTTTGCTTTCTCCCAATCTTTCTCTCATATCCACACCCATAAAATATCCCCATGTCTTGTGTATACGTTTATGTGATTTGGGGAAGGGAAGGGGAATAACAAAATGGTTAGTCAAAGGACTAAGGGGGAACCAATGTAACAGTGATAGTCAGATACTCACAAGACACTATGTTGGAAATGAACTTTAAAACTTGGAAGGGGAGGGGAGGAGGAGGAATGTGGGAGAAAACCAGGAGGGGGGTAACATTGCTTGACAAGAAATGCACCCATTTCCTTACTTATGTAACTGTAACCTCTCTGTATATTATCTTTACAGTAAAATAAAATATTATTTTAAAGAGTAATATATAAATGATAAAACAAAACAAACTACACGAGAAGATATCCAGTTCATTTTCTACATTGTGTCTGGTGAGTATCACTGTTGTATTTGTTCATCCTGTTCCACCTTTTATGTGCCTTCCCATACCCTCCCAAATACAATCAAAGTAACAAACAATACACAAGTAAAACAGAACAGAAACAGCAATAATGGCAACTAAAGAGTATCATCTCTTGTTTCCTTTTGTTGGAGTTCATGTCACAAAATATTATTTTATATCATCATTTTTCCACAACTATTGAGATTTTTCCCACTAATCCTATGCCCAGAAAGAATGATATTGGGATTTTGTAAGGAAATTGGAAATAATATTGCGATTTGTGAGGAAAGGGAACTTGGAAAATATTGTATTAAGCAAGGTAAGTCTGAACCAAAGAAAGATAAGCTGCATGGTTTCCCTCATTTATAGTAACTAGAATGTTCCTATAAATCTCAGGTAAACACTCTCATTAAAGTCCACACAAAAAGACAAAGAAGGACACTACATATTAATACAAGGAAAAATCCAGAATCAAGATATCATGGTGATAAATGTATACTCACCAAACAAAAGAGGCCCTACATATGTCAAGCGAATTCTCACAAAATTACAGAGCAACATAGACGCAAACACAATCATAGTGGGTGACTTTAACACTCCTCTCTCTCCAAGAGACAGATCCAACACCCAGAGTAAGGGAGCTGAGGACCTAAATAACACCATTTCCCAAATGGATCTAACAGACCTATATAGAACTTTTCACCCTACAGAGACCCAATACACCTTATTTTCAGCAGCCCATGGATCATATTCCAAAATATACCACGTCATAGTGCACACAAAGAACCTCAGCAAATACAAACGTATTGACATCATCCCATGTATTATATCTGATCACAGTGGATTAAAGGTAACCCTCAACAACAAAGGATACCACAGAGGCTATACACACTCTTGGAGACTAAACGCCATGCTGCTATCCAACACTTGGGCCACAGACCAAATTAAAGATGAAATCAACGAATTCATAAGCCACAATGACAAAGAAAACACATCACAAAGAAACCTATGGGACACAGCTAAGGCAGTACTGAGGGGCAAGATCATTGCACTCAGCACCCACATTAAAAGAATGGAAGCAGAGCAGGTGACTACCTTCACGATGAAACTAAAACAACTGGAGAAACAAGAAATGACAGAATCTAAAACGACTAGGAGGGGAGAGATCACAAAGATTAAAGAAGAGATAAATCTGATTGAAAATAGAAAGACCATTCAACAAATAAATAAGACTAAAAGCTGGTTCTTTGAGAAAATAAACAAAATTGACAGACCCCTTGCAAGACTTACAAAAAAAAGAAGAGAAGAGACTCATATACGTAAAATCAGGGACTCCACCGGAAAAATTACAACAAGTACACACGATATTCAAACAATCATAAGGAGCTATTTCCAAAACCTCTACTCAGCAAAAAACAATAATTTTACAGAAATGGATCAATTCTTAGAGAAGTACAAACTGCCCAAACTGAACCAAGAAGAAATAAATCAACTAAATAAACCAATAACTTACGGTGAGATACAGGAGGTAATCAAGAACCTCCCTACTAAGAAAAGCCCAGGCCCAGATGGATTCACCAATGAATTCTACAAAACCTTTAGTGAGGAGCTAGTACCAACACTCCTCAAACTCTTCCGTGAAATAGAAACATAGGGAGAAATCCCAAACTCATTCTACAAAGCTAATATCATACTCATTCCCAAACCAGGCAAAGATCCAACAAAAAAAGAGAACTACAGACCAATATCACTAAAGAACACAGACGCAAAGCTCCTCAATAAAATATTAGCTAACAGGATCCAGAAACTGATCAAGAAAATCATATATCATGACCAAGTAGGCTTCATCCCTCAGTCACAAGGATGGTTCAACATCCGTAAATCAATCAACGTAATTCACCACATAAACAGATCTAAAATTAAGAATTACATTGTTATCTCAGTCGATGCCCAAAAAGCCTTTGACAAAATACAACATCCATACCTATTAAAAGCTTTGGAGAGAACAGGAATAGATGGAACATTCCTCAAAACAATAAAAGCCATATACAACAGACCAACTGCTAATATCATATTAAATGGAGAGAAACTTAAATCATTCCCCCTAAACTCAGGAACAAGACAAGGATACTGACTCTCCCCACTTCTGTTCAACATAGTGCTGGAATCCCTAGCCATAGCAATAAGGCAAGAGGAGGACATCAAAGGGATCCACATCGGCAAGGAAGAAATCAAGTTATCCCTATTCACAGACGACATGATCTTATATCTGAAGGACCCAAAAAACTCAGTACCCAAACTACTACACCTAATAAACCAATTCGGCAAAGTAGCAGGATACAAAATCAATCCACAAAAATCAGCAGCTTTTCTGTACACCAGAAATAGACAAACAGAAAAGGAAATTATGGAAACAATTCCATTTACAGTAGCCAAAAAAGAATAAAGTACCTAGGGATCAACTTAACCAAGGACGTGACGGACCTATTCAATGAAAACTACAAAAATCTAATAAGGGAAATCATAGAAGACACAAGGAGATGGAAAGACCTCCCATGCTCATGTGTAGGCAGAATCAATATAGTGAAAATGGCCATATTGCCCAAATTGTTATACAAATTCAATGCAATACCTATCAAAATCCCAGCCACATTTTTCACTGAAATATAGAAACCAATCCATGAATTCATATGGAACAGCAAAAAACCTAGAATAGCCAAAGCAATTCTAGGCAAAAAAAAAAAAAAATAGTGCAGGAGGTATCACAATACCAGACTTCAAGCTCTACTACAAGGCCATCATAACAAAAACAGCATGGTATTGGTATAAAAACAGATCGGAAGACCAGTGGATTAGAATTGAAGACCCAGAAATAAAACCGCACTCTTACAGCCAACTGATATTCGACAAAGGAGCTAAAGACATACAATGGAATAAACATAGCCTCTTCAACTACTGGTGCTGGGAGAACTGGGCAGCCATATGCAGAAAACTCAAAGTAGACCCAAGCCTATCACCATGCACCAAGATCAACTCAAAATGGATCAAGGACCTCAACATCAGACCTGAATCCTTGAAACTACTGAGGGACAGAGTAGGAAAGACACTAGAACTTATAGGCACAGGAAGGAACTTCCTGAATAGAGTCCCAGGGGCACAACAAATAGGGGAAAGACTCGACAAATGGGACTACTACAAATTAAAAAGTTTCTGCACAGCTAAGGTCATAGCCAAAAATAGAAAGACAGCCAACGATATGGGAAAGGATATTTACCAGCACAGCAACAGACAAAGGCCTGATATCTGTCATCTACAGAGAACTCAAAAAACTAAGCCCCTCCAAGCCCAATAAACCTATTAGGAAATGGGCAAAAGAGCTAAAGAGAGACTTCACAAGAGAAGATATAAAAATGGCAAAGAAACACATGAGGAAATGCTCAACATCCCTGCTAATAAAGGAAATGCAAATAAAAACAACCCTGAGATACCACCTCACCCCAGTTAGAATGGCCTATACTCTGAACTCAGGAAACAACAAATGCTGGAGGGGCTGTGGGGAAAGAGGAACCCTTCTCCATTGTTGGTGGGAGTGCAAATTAGTACAACCACTTTGGAAAACAGTATGGAAGTTTCTCAAAAAGCTCAATATAGACCTATCCTATGACCCAGCCATACCACTCCTAGGCATCTATCCTAAACAGCAAAACCCAAGATATCAAAAAGACATTTGTACTTCCATGTTTACCGTGGCACAATTCACAATAGCCAAAATATGGAAACAACCCAGATGCCCCTCCACAGACGAATGGATCCAAAAAATATGGTACTTATACACAATGGAATACTACATAGCGATTAGGAATGGTGAAATATTGTTATTCACAGGGAAATGGTCAGAACTCGAACAAATAATGTTGAGTGAGACAAGCCTAGAACACAGAAAACAAAGGGTCATGATCTCCCTGATATATGACTGTTAACAAAGGGAGACGGAGAGACAGTAGAGACCAAGTCTGTGAATACTGTATATGTTCTTGATACATTGTATATTGTATATATGTCTACCTGACCTAGACAAGGAATAGAAAAACAGGATGTAAGATATCACAAGAAATGTACACACTGCCCTACTATGTAACTGTACCCTTTTTGCACAACACCTTGTAAAAAAATTTATGTTCAATTAATAAACAAATAAAAAAAAAAGAAAAGAAAATCAACCTGATTTGTCTTTGTCAATGGAGATGCATAAAGACCCTATTTCAAACCCCTGGGTCCATTGCTGTAGCTCCAGGAACCATACATTTGACTTGAGACGGTGAGTGTGAGGTGGGAAAAGGACAATGAAATATTAGAAAATGGAAGCTTTGTGAGACTGCAAAAACTCAACACCCTCATTTGTACCAGGTGAATGTCCAGCCTGTAGCAGGTCATGTGCCCAGAGAAAGCAGAGAAAATGGCTTTCTTCAGAAACTGTCTAATGCTGTTGGCAGACAATGCCACAAAGTGGTCTTCTCTTTGCCCTACTATGTAACTGCACCCTCTTTGCACAACACCTTGTAAAAAAATTTATGTTCAATTAATAAAAAAAAAGTTAAAAAAATAAATAAATCTCAGGTAAACATACTGAATGACCAAAACAAATAAATAAAACTAGGACATGATAAATTATATAGGACCTTAATTATTAACAGACAGAGGCCAAAGGAGTAAGGATTAAGCATAGGAATAGGGGCAAAATCTCCCCCTTTATTGTGTTTACATTTAAGTTGTTTCTCATAAGCAATATGTAGTACCTTTTTAAAAAAAATTTAAATGAGTGAACTATAAAACTTGTGAGTGCAGATGGGTGGGAGGAACTTGGAGAGAATGAGGAAACAGAAGACACTATAAGAAAGGAAATGCTATCATTACCTGACTCATGTAAGTGTACATCACTTCTGTAATAACAATAAAGTAAATTAATATTTAATTTTAGAAAGTTAAATGTTGTTCTTTGTCTTTTTTGAAAAATATTTTATTATCTTCAATCAGTTGTATAAAGTAGTGGCTATTCAACAAAGCAGTTTAGGTATTGCCTTGATCAATGTGACCCCCTTTCAACATTCTCACTCACCCCTCCAAACCCATCCATTTCCTCACTTTTCTTAAATTTTGTAAGATATACTCTTACTTTTTAAAACTACAATCTCCTCCACTTCTTTTCTTCATTTATCTACCACCATTCCCTTGAATCCACTGCATCATTTTTAAGTATCAATTTCCTGGTGCTTATTTTGTTAAACTATGATGTTGCCTTTCTAAGGAATTACAATTTGAGTTCTCTCCTAAATCTACTATATTTCATTTAATACATTTATGTATACTTGTATACCACCCATGGTATTGATGTGTGTATTTGTAAGCCAATTCTAGCTTACAGTGATTTTCCAAAAATCCTCTTGCTCACAGTCTTTGTCTCTTAACTGGAGATTTTAGTCAGTTTAGATTTAACATAATTACTGCTATAGTTAGCTTTAAATTCATTTTTTATTATTTATATTTAATCCATTTTATTTTTTCTTATGAAAGAATTTTAATTATTCCATTGTAATACTTGATTAGCATTTTCTATATATATATTTATTATTGAAAGGCTCTTAAAACATTTATACTATATCTTCCTTCAATCTTTAACATTACTACTATGTTATATTTTAACTTTACATATATTAACTTTTACAATATGCTATAATGTAATAGAATAAATATGATTTAATTTATTTATCATTGTTAATGCTCTTAATCCCATGCTGTTAGCCTACACTTCTTTAAAAATTTGACCTACAAATTCCATTTAATATCTTTGGTTGTGCTATTTAAGAACTGAATGAATTTGGATGAGCTCTTTAGCCTAGTGAAGACTCTGAAAAAATGGAGATAAACAGATGCTTAATTTATGGAGTTGAATGATGTAATACACATATAGAACTTATCTCTCAATCAGACATATAGCAAAAACTCAATAAATTATAACTATAATTGTTTAAGTTGTATTCAAATCTGGTCAATGATACCAAAAATTGGCCTATGTTAAACAACACTTCAATAGTAGTAAAAGATACGATTAGAAAAATCAAATGATTGATTGAAAGGCAGCTATTCTAAATGATCTATGAGGTAATTTTAAATTCTTTGAAGGATTTTTAAACTCTGTGATCCATAGTCCTATATACTCAGAGCAAAACAGTATTATAACATAAATAAATATCTAGGGCAGGGAAAATCATTCTGGTATTTTAGGTCACTGGTATCATTTTGGGTTACTGCATAGCAGATTAGAAAATGTGGTTATCTTTGAGAATGTCAAAGCACTTGTTAATTTGGTGGCAAATGTAGATATAATAATTACTATTTTTATTTGCAATCTAAAGTGTAACATTTAGTTATTCCAGTTTAACTCAATTAACCTTTAAAGAGCTACATGTTGTAGGTATGAGGACAAATTATCATTTTGTTTTGATAGTTGGGATTTGGATACATATCTGATATCATAGCAAAATAATTGTGTTTATATTGACTCTTAAAGTTAATGATTGGTACATTCTTTCATGAAAATAGTAAGCATGTATTCAATGTGTACTAGGCACTTCTTTAGAGTTTAGAGAGAAAAATAAGGTATAAATCTTGCTCTCAAATATCTCATAGTCTACTAGTCTACTTGAAATTTCAACTCACATGTGTAAATTTAATCTTAGTCATTAGCTACAATTGTCTCTTCACTTATAAGAATAATCCTTGGTTCATACACCAAATCTAAAACAGCAAAAATTGTAATTGAGAATATGCCCTATATTGACTAGTTATAATAGTCCAATTAGTAGCACCTAAAATCCAAGACAAAATATATCTAACTAGAAATTTTCCTTTTAGATATTTATGGATCTTGCTATATCATAAAACAAAAATCCAGGACTTGCCATAAGCAATGGGTCTTTATCATGATTAAAACCAAAAATGATGTAGACAAAGGCACATAAACATTTTTAGTATTTTCATACATCAACGAAAATGTCACTGACACACTGGGAATTGTATATTTATTTATATAGATTGATACATAATTTGATTTTTACCTCTGATTCTTGGTGCAGATTCAAAATTTCTTGTAATTATCTGATCATAGAATATCTTTTGATATTAGTGGTGATGCACAAGTTTGATTAAACTGACTTTGCTATAAGAGGTTGAAGGCGGGAAAGCATTCCCAAAATAAACCAACCACATTATTAGAGTGTTAAGTTTTTCAGCCCTTCTTCCACTTAAATCTCTCTGGAACATTATATTCAATTATGTGGCCAATGACTTCATTATTCACATTAAGTAACAAAATCTTCATAAAAACTCAAAAGTAGATTTGGGAGCATCTTGATTGCTGATCATAGCCCATGTACCAAGAAGTCACCATGCTACCATGCTCCATTTCCTCCTTCCCCAAACCTTGCTCTCCCTGTTTTCTTCCAGAATTGTATCATTTGCAATAAAACTGTAATAGGAAGTACTTCCCTAAATTGTGAGAATTTTTCTAGGGAATTATGGAACCTAAGGGAAGCCCTGAACTTGTAATCAGCTGGGCAGAAAGTGAGATGGTCCTCGTAAACAGGCTAGAGTAGCAATACTGATACCTAATAAAGAAGGCTTAAGAACCGATGGAATAGAGAAGTAAATACATAGACTTACTGGCACCTACTATTTGATAAGGAAGCCAAAAGCTGAGGATGGAGAAAAGACAGCCTCTTCAATAATTGCTGTTGGGAAACAATACACATATTCAGATAACTGAAATTGGATTCCAGCATTTTACCTGTACTAATATCAACTCAAAATGAATGAAAAACCGCAATATAAGACCTGAAACCTTGAATTTACTACAGGAAGGACTTTGAAAACCATTAGTACATATTGGCATAGTCAAGAACTTTCTGTGTAAAGTTCCTGTGTTCTCAGCAAGCCAAAGAAACAATAGAAAAATGAGATCACATCAAACTAAGAAAATTCTGAATGGCAAAGGTCATATTTAAGCTAAAAAGACAGCCTATAGAAGAATCAATGGACTATGAGGGTCGTAGAAGTAAATTTAGGAGAAGTTACGAGTAATGAAATGAAGGGAGTGGAAGGAACACAGGGATGATGATTGAGATTTAAATTCAGAGAAATTAAAAAGTGGAAAAGAGTAAAAGAGTAAGAAAAACAATAAAAAACAACAAAACATCAATAAAAACAAAAGCAAAAAATGGGTAATAATAAAAAAGGAAATAAAAAAACTTTTAAAAAAGAACCAAAGAAAGAAAGCAAAAGGCAGCCTATAGAATGGCCTAATATCCAGATATTAAAAGAGCTTAAGAAACAAAACACTCAAAGAATCAACAATGCAGACCAGCACCAGTTGTTAATGCCTGTAATCCTTGCAAATCAGGAGGCTGAAATCTGAAGATCACAGTTTGATGCTATCCTGGAAAGAAAAGTAAGTCAGACTGTTATCTGCACGAATGTGTGCAAAGAAAGCCAGAAGTGGAGTTGTGGCTCAAAATGGTAGAGCATAAGCCATGAGCAAAATAAGCACAAGGTCAGTGCCCAGGCCTTGAGTTCAAGCCCCAGAAACAGCACAGCACACACACACACACACACACACACACACACACACACACACACACACACACACACACACCCCACACACATGCACACACACACACACACACACACACACACATCAATAGTCTAATTAATAAGTATGTGAAGGCACTAAATAGAGACTTCTCAGAAGAAGTAAAAGTGGCCAAAAGACGCATGAAGAAATGCCCATCATCTCTGTCCATAAAGGAAATGCAAATGAAAACAACACTGAAATTCTACCTCCAACTAGTTAGAATAGCCATCATCAAGAGGGCAAGCAGCAACAGACACTGGCTGTGTATGTGAGACAAAGAAACACTAATACTTTATTGGTGAGAATGTAAATTTGTTCACTGGCTTTGGAAAGCAGTATGGAGTTTCCCCAAAGACTAACACAGAACTACTCTATGATCCGGCTGATTTTATAAATAAAATCTATCAGTGAATTCTAGGAAGCTGCATTTTTATCAAGTACCTCAAATATTTCTGGCATAAATAAGTATTGGACAAGACTTTAAGCAGAACTGTCCTAGGCTTTGGTCCCAGCCTTAAAAAACCATGTGACTGGAATCATTTAGCTGAGCCACTCTCTTCCCTTAATGGGAAATCAGGTTTTGACTAGATGCATTTGGTCATTTCTTTCTGTATCATGACTTTCTATAATTGCTTTATCTGCTATACATGAAGACAATTAGATCATGAGAAGCAATAAAGGACAAAAAGTCATATTCTCTTTGTTTATTGGACACACCATTGAAAGAAAACCCTGTCTCTTTGATAAAGAATACTTAAACTTCCTTAATAAAATCCTTTTAAAAATTCTATCATACCAGTGCATTAAGTTTCTTGCTTTTTGTGGCTATGAGTCATTGAAATTAAATGTAAGATACTGTAAAAGTGTAGCAGCATAATTGGTCTCCTGTATTTCATTACGGAAGCTGTCAGGGCTTACCCTGAAATTTTTATCCACACACTAAGCAATGCCTTGAGGAAATATAATTTATTTATTCATTGGCAGAGAAATCTATGAAAATGTTTTTAGACTAATTAGATTTTGTTTTAAATTCTATGACAGTATTTGTATTATTCCCAAGGAATTATTTTATACTTCCTCTGCCCCCAAAAGAAAAATCTGTGTGCTATTATATCTAAGATAATTGCAAAGACAGATATGGAAGCCTAGAATTTAGCCAAGGTTTGGAGCAAATAAGGAAGAGGAATGCCTGATGAAATAAGACATTTCCAATTCCAGAAACATCCCTGATAGTAAATGAACAATAATATGCAAATTGTAGAAAGAAAAAATGAAAGTGAAAACCTATATCTAATATATCTCTATATATAACCTATATCTAAGCAATAGTAGTCTATGTGTGTAGGGAAAGACCAGTGTTGTGCCTGTGGGTTGATATTTTCCATTGTACTTAATTTCTAACACATACCTATCAGTAGAAGCAAGGTAGAGTGGAGTAGAAGCAGATGTCATTACATGTTAAGAAACTAAAAAATTATGTGTTTTTGAAGGAATAATGCAGCACTCCACAGGAATTAGAAAGGGAGACCTCGTTCCATGCATGTACATTCAATGACTATACTTGCTTCTCAGGAATTGTAGGCTTCAGGACTGACCTAGACGCTTAGCCAGTATTTGGTTGCATCTTGGGAATCCCGTCACTGCTTATCCATGAGGGACTTAGGGAGCAAAGATGAAACTTGGTTCCTATTTAAAGAATGCTAAGGACCAAGACTTGCAAGTGCCATATTTATAGATAAACACATAGCAAAAGCAAAGCCCCCAAGGATAGAGACAAAAAAAATAAGAACCAAGTAAAGACCAAGAGAAAAGCATTTATGAATGGAATGTCGAGGAGGAGGCGTGGGAGCTACTGAGAATAATGGTGCTTATTGCAGATCTTTAGGAAGAAAAAAGTTCATGATGGCTGGTCTACTGTTTTAAGAAAACGTACCTATTGTAAATGCTTTCATATGGAACAGTATCTCTATTGTCTGTCTGTCTGTCTGTCATATGTATGATGTGATTGAACTCAGGGCTCCTTGCTATGCCATCCCTCTGTTCTGCTGGAGAGACACTTCCAGCCAAGAAGTGCTCTAAATTTATGTTACTGAAACAATTTAAATTCTAAGTAAGAATATAATAAAGTAATACTTTTCTCCTTGCTTAATCTGTGTTATAATTGTCATTTCTAAGGTGAGCTGGAATTTTAAAATTTTGATAAGAACAAGAGGGAAGGAGGGAGAAAGTATGAGAAGAAAGGGACAAGAGGAGAGGAGCAGAGAGGAGAGAAAAAGAGATAAGAACAGGATAGGAGAGAAGGAAAGTGAATAGAAGGAGAGGTGAGAGGAGAAGAGAGGGAGGGGAGAGAATGAAAGGAAGGGGAGAAGAGAAGAGAGGAGGAGAGGGGAGGAGAGGGAAGGGGAGGGGGGAGGGGAGGGAGGAGGGGAGGAGAGAAAGGGAGAGGGAAAAGACACAGGGTGGAGAAGAAAGGAAGGGGGAAGTGTCAGATATGTTATGAAAAGCCAGAATTTCATATTTGTATTAAAATTATGTTCCTATGTGTTTAGAGAGAAATTGAATGTTTGTGTGGTATGTGTGCAGGTACTGGAGCTTAAACTCAGGGCCTGGGCACTCTCCCTGAGGATTTGTATTCAAGGCTAGTGCTCTATCACTTGAGCTTCAGATATACTTCCAAATTTTTGTTGGTTAGTTAGGGAAAAGAGTACTCTTGGTATTGCATATACATTTATCTGAATTAGGGAAGGGAAGGGGAATAACAAACTGGTGAGGCAAAGGACAAAGGCTTACCAATGTAATAGCGATATGCACATGACAATATATTGAAAAGAAATTGTATAACTTGGGAGGAGGAGGATGGAAGGAGGAAACTAGGAGAAAAAAGGGAGAAGAGACAACAAGTTTGACAAGAAATGTACTCACGACCTTGTATATGTAACTGTAACCCTTCTGTACATCACCTTGATAATAAAATAAAATTTAAAAAAAAAAAGAGTCTCACAGACTTTCCTGCACTGGCAGACTATAACCATGGTCCTTGGATCTCAACTTTCGGAGTAGAAACTTTTAAATGAAAACACTCAAATGCTTTTTCAACTTGTTGCTATTTGAATAACCAGCTAAGAACTAATCAACATTGTTAAAGCAGGTGAGGAGCAAGGGTTCCTATAGTATCACTAACTTGTTGATATAGACAAAGAATTTTAGTTTTTACTATATAGTCCTTTTGGGCAAGTGACTTAGTCTCTCTTATCCTTGAAGTTCTCATTTGTAAGAATGGAAGAAGAATGGCTACCTTGAAAATTGCTTGCGAAATAAACAACCAGGGGGTGTGGAACTAATCTCCCCAAGACCTCTCAAACTGCCACCATGAATCACGGACATTCTCTTGTATTCTTCCGTCATCTTGGCAACACTTCATGTTTTCTTGATTATTTTCAATTTGGCTTTAACCAATTTTATTTTTATGGTAAGTAAGACCTTGATGGTCAGTAATGGCTGAGTTGAACTCAAACTAATTTATAATGATGGAACAAATAATCCCTGTAAAGTAATATACTTGCTTAGGAGGTGTTTGGGTTCACAGTCCAGCATCTACTGCTGACCTCAGTTCTCACACTCATTGTTAACTCTGCCCTTGTCAGAGTTATATAAGACCCAGCTGTGATATTGTTCTATTGATGATTAACTACAATTTCTGTGGCTCTAGCTCCAATCTACACTCAGGTTTAGCTGTGGTTATATTTAATATTATTCTTCTCAGCAAACTTTTAAAATAATGACAGAAAAGAATCCTTTCCCTAGTGAGATAGAGCGTTGGAGACTTCAGGTTTCTTTCAACATTAAGTAAGAAAATAATATGTCTGTTAATTCCAATGCTGGGTTAGTGGTTTTGCGACATGATTCCTATTCCCCTTCAGCCTTTAACTACAATGGCATCTTAAAGCAGTCAGATAAAACTTTCTTACTTTCTCTAGAAGAAACATTTGAACTCCCATAATTAAAGAGGAATTGTTAAGAGCAACACCTCAGCCATCTAGAAGCAAGAAATACCATTCCACTGTATTTTTTAGTCTCTACTTTTACTACAGTACTACATTAAGTATCAGGACACAAAAAATAAAGAATAAAATTTTTAGAAGCAGTGATGTAGGCAAATAACTTTACACCAACAATAACAAATGATACATGATCTATTAAGAGGTTATCAAAGAAAGAGGTTATTTCTAATGTGTAAGATTGTAGCAAAAGATAAAATCTAGATGTGATAGAATCATTCTCTACCTCTTTCTTTTCCCAAGTATTGGTGTATAGTTATTTCCATGCTGTATGCTTTTTTCTTTTTTTTTTGCTAGTCCTGGGGCTTGGACTCAGGGCTTGAGCACTTTCCCTGGCTTCTTTTTGCTCAAGGCTAGCACTCTACCACTTGAGCCACAGCACTTTTTCTGTTTATGTGGTGCTGAAGAATCAAACCCAAGGCTTCATGCATGCTAGGCAAGCACTCTACCACTAAAGCACATATTCAGCCCTGCTATATGCTTTATTCTTACATAACTGTATGCTTTCACATATGGATGTCCTTGTCCATATTGATCTCTTCTCTTCCTGGAAAATCTAACTTATCCTGACATGACAATTATGTTATCACCTCTCCTGTGATGGATTCACTAGCACCTCTTTTAGTCATTCTTGTTTGCCACTATTTCATCAAAGATTGACATTTCTCCACTTTCCAACTGTATATTCTTCATTTTCTTCTGAGATTTTATGAAGCATCTTTAACATCCATATTTCTACAAAATTTCTTGTCATAATGATCCACATAGTCTCTAAGATAACTGAAGCTTTCTCTATTGTCAAATTAATCTAAAGCTCCTTTCCCTTATTAGGTATTTGTGCAAAAAGAAAAGGAAATAAAGCATCTTACTTCCTTATAGCAAAATCTGTATTCATTTTCTATTGGTGTTATTGTAAAAATTACCCATAATTGGTGGCTTAAAGGAAAGAAATTTCATTCTCTCAGTGTTAGAGGCCAGAAGTCTGAATTTAAGGTGCTCAAAAGGCTTTGGTATGTCAGGAAGCTCAGGAGAATAATCTGCGTTTTTCTCCTTTTTTAGGTTATAATGATGGGCATTCTTTGGTATGCAGTCTTTCAACTGATACTTCTACTTTCACAAGATCTTTTCCTTTGTATATGTCAAGTCTCCCTCTTCTATCTTACAAGATACTCATGACAGGATCTGTGTCATGTTCATAGGATTTCGGTACATCTCCCTAGCCGCAATGTACTTGGTTGCATTTGTAAAGATCATTTTCCAAAATAGAGGAACATTCACCTATTCTGAAACTAAGAGCAAGTGTATCTTTCTAGGAGCTAATATTTGCCTACCATTAGCCACATTTCACAACCAGCATAAAGGAAACTGGGAAATAAAGTGTCTAGCAAAATTTCTCTAGAAATGTATGCAAATGAAGGCAATTTTGGCTTTTATTTGGAAAGATGAGGAACTGAATGGGTAAGGGGAGGTAGAGCATATTTCCTAATGTCTAAGAATGTATCATTGTAAGCTTCCATCTGTATGTACAGCATGCATGATATGTATGATTTAGTTTTCTCTTCAAGAAGGCAAAGCAAGTGGTGAAGAGTACAGAGGGATGTGTGAAAAAATGGAGAACAAAGAAATGAGTTCCCACTCAAGAAGAAGTGAGCCTAAAAATTACAACTCTTGAGGGGTCTATTACTGATGAAGAAAGAAAGAATGGATATCCTGGGGACAATTAGCTCCATCTTTGTAGCTCTTTCCTACAAATATAATAAGAAGCATTCTTTCTTCTTACAGCATTCAGAAAAATAAGCCAGTTTCTGCTGTAAGGAGATTATGGTTTTGGTACAAAGACAAGGTACCTGCTACATCAAAATCTCTTGGCTATTATCTTAGTTGGGGGTGGTGGCAACAAACTCATTTTCTGAAAATGATATGGCCTATGCAGGTGAAGTATTTTGTACTGATCCTGTGGAAAAATAAGTTTGAAAAAGTTTTAGAGAAAAGAGCTGAGTTTTAATCAGATAAATGAATGTCCCAACAGAGATAGTGAAGACTTCTCTATGGGAAAACCTGATTTTTTGTAGAAGCTTCATTAACAATGCAAGTATTCAACCTTCATTTGTTATTCTCAAACAGAAACCAAAACTTCTTAGATTTAAGGAATTATGAAAACTCTCCTGGATGAGATAATGGACAATGAATGAACAGTAGGCAGGAAAAGGTGATTGGACATTTGTATCTAGAGGAGAAGAGACCTTCTAAGAATATCAGAGGTTTCATTAGAAAATATCATGGTCAGGTTTTGAGAGTAGAAATATAATTTTGGTCTTGGATGTTTCATAAACCTTATTGATTGGACTTTGGAATGCAGACTCACTTTCCCTAACAATTGTAGATACTAGAGGGAGACAGGAAACATGAAAACCCTAGGTTAAAACAAAGACAAATGAAGACAATTTCCTTTTTCCTTGGGGAAGACAGGAAATTTGGGAGATGTGGTTTACCAATCTGTAGACTATTTTGGAGCTATAATTTGGCGAAAGAATTTACCCAGACAGAAGAGTAAGAGACTTATTTTTTATTTTATTAGGATTTATTTTATTAGGATTCTGCTACAAGAAAGACACAGCAGGCAGGTAAGTAAGGGAGCTTGGCATTCTTGTTTTTGCAGCTTCTGTAGCTGCTATATCAATATGAGGTTGGGACAGGCTTTAATGGGATTGATGAGAGTTGTATGGGTTGTCTATCTCCCATTTCTGAACCCTGTTGAATGGCTGTCTCTTTTTCAGACCACAATTTGGATTTTGTGTCTATGGGACTCTCTTGAGTACTTTCTCCCTCCATTCTATCTGGTTTGTTTTGTGTACTTGGCTTCCTTCTGTGTTCAGTCCTTCCCATTTTGTGGTCCTGGCTCACCTTTGTACTTCAACTAGACCTTGGTATTTTTCTGTCTACCATATGTAGTTAAATAGGCTTTACTCTAACATGTCCATGAATGTGCTATTGGCCACTTACCTCTGTATGTGTACAGCTGGCACTCAATGTGTGATTGAATTTCCTCTGCAAGAAGGGAAGGACAAGTGGGATAGAATGGAAACGAAGAATGAATGGAGTCCAAGAATGAGGATAAAAAATTGCATGTGGGCATTATTTTTAAAAAGGAAACTGCAATAAGCATAAGCAGGACTTTTTCTCCCCATATACCCTGGGAGGTCACAAAATTATCAGCTGCCAGCTCCCATGGTAATCAAAGTAGTGATAGCCAATTTTCATAGTAAATAAATATGCAAGCTTTGGAATAAGAGCTAAGTATGTTCGAGGATTGGAAAAAAAAATGTCTTATCCACTGATGATATCATTAATATACTGTTCAAAAAGAAATGTACTCGTTACTTTTCTTATGTAATTGTAACTCCTCTGTATATCACCTTTGTAATAAAATTTAATTTTAAAAAGCTATAATAATGATGTTGAATTTAACTTGCAAGAAGGCTAAGTAGTCTTTTATTTGGGCTTATCTTATAGAATCTAGATGACATATGGGCTACATATTTCCTTTCTTTCAAGATGTAGGGGAATCGATATTCGATGTTCTTCACAAGTATTTCAGAAGCTCTGGATTGAACTGTCTAAGATGGCAGCTGGTGAAAATATTGTATAATTAGTCAGGTGATACAAGACAAGCCATAGCCTTTGGGGGACAAGAAGAGGATCATTATAAAAGAAAACACATAAAAATCTACACCTCAGCTTACAGAGCCAGTTTCTAATTTTGTTTAACAAAGGTATATTTCTTTGAAAGATTCCATTGGGAATAAAGAGTCTGTCTGTTAGTGGATGCAGCAACACAAACCAGTATTGTGTGAGGCTGGGAGCTTGCCACTAGAGATAGATTTCCCCCTGAAGGACCATTAATACAGGCCATGAAAGCAAAAGGAGTTTTAAAGGAGCAGGAAAAACAAGAGGGACTGAAAGACTTGTGAATTCTAATGGAAAGAAGACAATGACCAATTGGAAGGGAATCTGAAGAAATTTTGTCCAAAATGTAATCACCATCCCAAGTAGAATTTATCAAAAATGATGAAAGTCCAGTGCATTTGGCTTGTATCCGAAGGTTCTGTATCTACAGATTCAACTAACAGCAGATGGAAAATATTCTTTTTAAAAAGCTTTCATACTGACTGAACAGGTACAGAAGTTTTTCTTGTTATTATTCCCTAAACAGTGGCACATAATAAAAATATACATAGTATTGACATTGATTTAACTATTATAATAATCTAGAGATTATTGAAAATGTATAATGATATAAGTGTATGTATGCATAGGTTATAGGCAAATGTTTTACCACTTATACAGAGAGAATTGAACATCTGAAGACTTCGATATTTATAGAGGGTCCTGGAACCAATCCCTACTAGATACTGAGACCACACACAAACACAAACACACACACACACACACACACACACACACGACTTCCCCCCGAATGTCATTCAGAATATGTAGAACAACTTATATATATGAGTTGTTAGAATATTATACATTCCTTATTTCTAGAAATATTTAGAACAAAGATTCAAATCATATTATACTATGATATTTATTTGTAGTCTTCTTATTTTTAATAGAGTAAAATTTCATCTTGTATCTAACAGGAGAACTGGTGAAAATTAATTATGAAAGTATTTAAGTAGCACCTGCTATCATGTCATTCATTGCTGATATCAGGAAGCAACAGGAAAAAACAATCACACTTAAAGATGACTCTCATGATGACATTCATACCTTCCAACAGAAAACTCGGCTTGATTAGATAGAAACAGCGTAATGAATGACTGAAATTGCTTGGAATAGAGTGGGAAAACTGAGGAAAAATAGTAGCACAATCCTTTGACAACCAATGTCATTTTGCTTTGCCTAGATTCCTGATGTCTCTCTAGATTACTTAAAAAAATGTTACAAATCAAAGAAAGGTTGGACAAATGGGACTGCATCAAACTGCAGAGCTTCTGTAGGGCAAAGGACATAGCTTTCAAGATAAAAGAAAGCCTACAGATTGGGAAAAGATCTTTACTGGCCATACAATGGGCAAAGGCCTCATATCTAAAATATATGCAAAACTAAAAAAATTAAATTCCTCCAAAACAAAACGGCAAAGAACCAACAGCCCCCTCAACAAGTGGGCTAAAGTCTTAAAAAGAGTCTTCTCTGATGAGGAAATGAGAATGGCCAAGAGACATATGAAAAAGTGTTCTACATCACTGGCCATGAAAGAAATGCAAATCAAAACAACATTGAGATCCCATCTCACCCCAGTAACAACGTCCTATATCAAGAAATTTAGGGGGCTGGGGATATGGCCTAGTGGCAAGAGTGCTTGCCTCATATACATGAGGCCCTGGGTTCAATTCCCCAGCACCACATATACAGAAAACGGCCAGAAGTGGCGCTGTGGCTCAAGTGGCAGAGTGCTAGCCTTGAGCACAAAGAAACCAGGGACAGTGCTCAGCCCCTGAGTCCAAGCCCCATGACTGGCCAAAAAATAAAAAAATAAATAAAAAGAAAAAGAAAAAAGAAATCTAACAATAATAAATGTTGGAGGGGATGTGGCCAAAAGGGAACCCTACTTCATTGTTGGTGGGAATGTAAACTGGTTCAGCCACTCTGGCAGGGGGTATGGAGATTCCTCAGAAGGCTAAACATAGAGCTCCCCCATGACCCAGCAGCCCCACTTTTGGGCATCTACCCAAAAGACCACAAAAAAGAACACACTAAAGCCACCAGCACAACAATGTTCATCGCAGCACAATTTGTCATAGCTAGAATGTGGAACCAACACAGATGCCCTTCAGTAGACGAATGGATCAAGAAAATGTGGTAGATATACACAATGGAATTTTATGCCTCTATCAGAAAGAATGACATTGCCCCATTCATAAGGAAATGGAAGGACTTGAAGTGAAGTGAGCCAGACCCAAAGAAACATGGACTCTATGGTCTCCCTCATAGGGAATAATTAGCACAGGTTTAGGCTAGTCACAGCAGAGGATCACAAGAGCCTAATAGCTATGCCCCTATGAATGCATAAGCTAATGCTAAGTGAAATGGACTCCATGTTATGGAAACAAGTGATATATCACTGTTGTAATTATTTTCAACATGCCATGTGAAACCGTAGCTTCTATTGTTGATGATCCTCTTGTATCCCCTTCCTGTGGTTGTACCTGCACTATCACTGTATCTTAGCTGAGTACATTGGAAACTGTATATACTGGTATTAGAATTAGGAAAGTGAAAGGGATTACCAAAATTGAAAGGCACAGGATAAAAAGACAAACGACTACAAAATTAATACTTGCAAAACTGTTTGGTATAAAGCAACTGAACAACTCATGGGGAGAGAGGGGAGGGGGGAATGTGAGAGGAGGTAACAAACAGTACAAGAAATGTATCTAATGCCTAATATATGAAACTGTAACCTCTCTGTACATCACTTTAACAATAAATAAGAAAAAATGTATATATATATATATATATATATATATATACACACACACATATATATATATATATATATATTCCACCCTTGTCTGCAGTCTCTCCTACCCCCATCACCGGACAATATTTGTCACATCCTTCTTCCTTCCTAGTAAACTCCCACAAGAACTATGTGGAGAAGGCACAGCAAGGATTTAGACCCATTCTGAAGCTGAAAGGAGATTTGAGCTAGACTCACAAAACAGAATACTAGAACTTTAGTCAGAACTCAGACCTCTGATTTATCTTTTATGCTTCTACACCCTGAATTTGACTTATACACCTACAAGCAGATCTCATTGTGCCTTTCTTCTGATTTTTAAAGCTCCAAAGACTCCCTGTTTCACTTTGAATCATGTCAACCCTCCTCAGCTTGCCACATAAAGTTGTCTATACTGCAGTTCAATATGACTTTATTGTTATTTTCCTTCCTGACCTTCACTTTCAGTGAAGTCCAGCCCTCCCAGAGCATCATGGTACCACTTTCTTTGTTTAAGTTCATTTCTCTACTCACTCTTACCTCTTCCACACATTTTCCCCCATCCTGTAAATGAGGTTTCTCAGAACTTCTTTTGTTCTCATTGTCTTTTTCAATGGCTTTTATTTTAGCACTTACCACTCTTGAATTTAGCAGCATTTTATATGCACATTTGTACTTTCCCCAGATTGAGTTTTAGAGCACAGATTCTGCTGTTTATTTCCTAGACATGGTGTCCCTGCAGTTCCTATAAATTGTGCCTTACAGATAGAGGCTCATTAATTATTTCTTGAAATGTAACATCTGTTGGCTATTGTATTTTTATTATTTAACTTTTACTACCTTTTCTACACAACAAAGTTGCCATTTCTTTGAATAAGACTTTCCTTATGACTGCAGCTTGGTTGATGTAGTAAGAGGGTGATATATGACATCTTTTGTGTTTTTAAAAAATGCATTCTTTAGTTTTAGTTACTGCATCTTCATTTCATTTACATCTAGGGAAAGCATTTTCTAAAAGTTTTCACATATTAATTACTGGCGTAATTCGAGGGCTCGTGTTAGTCTTTCTTCTAAGAGCTATTTCATTCTTGTAGCAACTTAAGAAGTTTATTATTGGTTTACCCATTTAACATACAATGTTTGAATAACCTGTTGAAAGCCAGTCAGCCACTAAATGGCACAACTAGAATTTGAGTGGAGCCAACATGCTTTCAGATGTTGTGTACTGATGCATTCATCTCCAAGGAGGGAATGAAGTCTCCTCCTATATTTGTAGGTAAGACCAGCAATCCACAAGAGTTATTACTGCCTCTCTCGGCATCCTCTAAGTTGATATCAGACAGCAAGCAGGCCATGTGGGTTCCTCAGGAAGTGTCTCCTACACACACACACACACACACACACACACACACACTCCTTGAAAACTAGTCCTGGAAGTCATTTCCTGGGATACCAAACAGTTCCTGGACAGCATATGAATTTAATAGGAAAGTAATTCAACTTTCAAGTGAAGTGCTCAATTGAATAGAGTTGACTCAACGAAGTGTCAAGGTGACAAACAAGGTATTCATCACAGTTGGTCATTCCAGCCATAACTGCCCCAACACTCTCCCCCCAACCCCCCGTGAGTATTGGAGTCTGAGTGCTCAATCAAGTGAGCTTGAGCCCCAGAGATCCACTCTCAGAATTTTTGTTGCACTTCCCAGTCCCACTAGTGCCATGCTTTGGTCCCCAGTCAATAATCTTTCCTACTTTCTTTAGCCCCAAATCATGAAGTTGACTCAAAATAGTGCTTAAGAAAACATAGCCTCAGAGTTCTCTCCTATTAAATAATTGAAGTTCATGGTCATTTTTGTTGTTGGTGGAAATTTTTTAAGTTGCATCTCAGTTGTACACATGACTTCATTTACATGTGGCTATATAAGAAATACATGATGTGAAACAGCTATACATATATATAGCTATATATATTTAGCTATACAATATATTGTATGTACATACAGTTGTTTATAGACACAATATATATGCTATATATGTTGTATATACTATATATTATATAAAATATTATTATATATTATATATACATTATATATGCATTATATATACAACTATAAGGAAATGTATAAGGGTATAAATATAACATTATACAATGGCATATAAAAGATATAATATGTATAAAATAATAATATCAGAGGATAAATAATGCATATCAGATAGATTGTCTCAACTGATTATTTATGTCCAATATAATACAGTTTAAATCCGAATTCCACCATGTGAAATATGGAATAATTCACTATCAACTTTGTGTGTCTATGTGTGTGTATGCACCTGCATACCAGTGCACCAGTCCTACTGCTTGAACTCAGGGCTTGGGAACTGTCCTTGAACTTTTTTTGCTCAAGGCTTACACTACCACTCAAACCACAGCACTTTTCTAGCTTTTTGGTGATTAGTTTGAGATAAGAAACTCACAGACCTTAGCTCCTCCTGGCTTTGAACTGTAATCTACAATTCTCAGCCTTCTGAGTATCTAAGATTAAAGGAAGAGCCACAGAGCCCAGCTTCACTATATTCTTCTTAAATAACTCCAACTTCTCCAGTTCTTGGACTCAAGTGAAGATGATACACCAAGATGATGATTCCATCTATAATTTATAATTTAATTGTTTCCTGAATGGGGATTTTTCTGACTCTAAGAAAATCTGATGGAAAGAAATCAGTATATATGTCCTTGAAACAAAAATTTGCCCTCCTAGGGAGCTGCGCAGATGTAAACAGAAGTAGGCATTTACCAGAAATCCCTTCACGTCTTCTTGACAAATTTCCTACCTTGGTATAGAATCTGCATGACAGATCATTGGTGCCAAAGGCCAGCAAATTCCGTCTATGACAAATATATCTAATTAATGAATAATAACTCTGGAAGGAGGATGGTAAAGAGTTTTTGTTCTTTCTGTTTTTTATTCCCCCTTAACTAGAATATGGGAGACAGAACGCCTGTACCTAGATATGTTAGCAAAATACATCTAGTAGCTACATCTCAGAGCTTTGCTCTTCAGTTATTGGCCTTGGTAACCAATTATTACCTTTCTTTAAATCAATGAATTCTATTTATTTCCCTTTCTCTTTTATTCTTCTTATAGCTTATAGAAACATAATCTAAAATAACAGGAGCATAATTCTAATTTATTTCTATTTCTGACTTTTATACCTGCAATTATGTTGGTGTTAAATTAGATGAAAATGTCAATCCACCAATTTGCATCTTCCTTTGTAACCTTTGGCATAGAAAGTTTATCATCCTGACAAATAAAAGCCTCTTCGTCCCTGACACCTAGGAGACATGTAAATTGTGTTTTCTTTCCAAATCAGAAAAGAATCATCAATCATATCTTATCAAAATCAGGTCAAGGGGCTGGGGATATGGCCTAGTGACAAGAGTGCTTGCCTTGTATACATGAGGCCCTGGGTTCAATTCCCTAGCACCACATATACAGAAAACGGCCAGGAGTGGCGCTGTGGCTCAAGTGTCAGAGTGCTAGCCTTGAGCAAAAAAAAAGAAGCCAGGGACAGTGCTCAGGCCCTGAATCCAAGCCCCAGGACTGGCCAAAAAAAAATCAGGTCAAATATCTGATGTTGTTTGAATTCTTATTTTGTTTGGCACTCAGAGTATTGAAATATGACTTAACTTAGTACTAAAAGAGGAAAATTGGAGCCAGGAGCCAGTGGCTTACTCCTATAATCCTAGCTACACAGGCTGAGATCTGGGGATGACAGTTTGAAGCCAGCTGGGGCAAAAGAGTCACCATGAAACTCTTATCTCAAATTAACCACTCAAAAAACCAACAATGAAGCTGTGGCTCAAAGTCGTAGTGTACTAGCATTGAGCAAAAGCATTTAGGGACAGTGCTCAGGCCCTGAGTTCAAGACCTAAGATGGAAAAAGAAAAGAGTAAAATTGGTGTTATGATTATTTAGTCTAATAACTCAAACATAAATAGAGAGCCTAAATAAAGTGTGTATTTCATTTTTTTTTACTGTCTAGAATATATTTCATTTCAATAAAAGCATTTTGGGTCTTTTGCTTGATTTCTAAACCGTACGAATAATTCCTAAAAATAGAGAAGTATAGATTAAGTTCAATAAAATAGAAGATATTATTTTCTAACTTCCTCTCTTCCCAGAGAATAGCCCATTTCTTATTTATGTGTAAAATTATACCTTCCAGATCGCTACATTGACTTTGGCCTTTAAAATATGAGAATTTTTCTCTATATCCAGCTGCCTAGAAAATGTATGTCTCTGAAGTCTTAAGCCTAGCTAATGAAAGTGTCAGTTCATTCGTTCTCTCCTCTCTGAAGCTGAATGTAGATCACAGCACTTCTTTTTAAAATATATTTCATTATACATTAATTGTATGAGGTATTTTCATCGTAACACTTCTCCTCATGAATACAATTTACCTCATCAACTGTGTGAGAATGCTTATCCTCTCACATTCCCACCAGCTAGTGTTGTTCTTTTCTTTTTTTAAACTATTGTTATGTCTTTTTTACTGTTATTGAAAAGATTATATACAGAAAGGTTACAATTATATGAGTCAGGATATTAGTACATTTCTTTGTGGACAGTGTCACTTCTTCCCTCCTTTTCTCTCAGATTTTCCCCTCTTGACCCTCTCCCCCACAAGTTGTGTAGTTAATTTTCAACACAGTGTCTACTGAGTATCACTGCTGCATTTGTTCACCCTTTGTCCCAACATTTCTGTGCCCACCTTGCCCTCCCCCAAACAGATAAACTTACATATAAGACAAAAGGTGTTCTGCATATATTTTAGATATGAGGCCTTTGTCCGTTGTATGGCCGGTAAAGATCTTTTCCCAATCTGTGGGCTTTCTGTTTATCTTGTGAGCTATGTCCTTTGTGCTGCAGAAGCTCTGCAATTTGATGCAGTCCCATTTGTCCATCCTTTCTTTTTTTTTTTTCAAATTTTTATTATCTAACTGATGTACAGAGAGGTTACAGTTTCATACATTAGGCATTGGATACATTTCTTGTACTGTTTGTTACCTTGTCCCTCATACCCCCCTCCCCCTTACCCTTTCCCCCCCTGAGGTGTTCAGTTCACTTACACCAAACAGTTTTGCAAGTATTGCTTTTGTAGTTGTTTGTATTTTTTTACCCCATGTCTCTCAATTTTGGTATTCCCGTTCAATTTCCTAATTGTAATACCAGTATACATGGTTTCCAATATACTCAGATAAGATTACAGAGATAGTGTAGGTACAACCACAGGAAGGTGATACAAGAACATCATCAATAATAGAAGCTACAGATACACATGGGACGTTGAAAGTAGTTACAACTGTGATATAACAATTGTCTCCATAACATGGAGTTCATTTCACTTAGCATCATCTTATGTGTTCAAAAGGGTATAGCTATTGGGCCTTGTGATGCTCTGCTATGACTTGCCTAAACCTGTGCTAATTATTCCCTATGAGGGAGACCATAGAGTCCATGTTTCTTTGGGTCTGGCTAACCTCACTTAGTATAATTTTTTCCAAGTCCTTCCATTTCCTTACAAATGGGACAATGTCATTCTTTCTGAAAGAGGCATAAAATTCCATTGTGTATATGTACCACATTTTCCTGATCCATTCGTCTACTGAGGGGCATCTGGGTTGGTTCCAGATTCTCGCTATGACAAATTGTGCTGTGATGAACATTGTTGTGCTGGTGGCATTACTGTGATTTTGTTTGTGGTCTTTTGGATAGATACCCAAAAGTGGGGCTGCTGGGTCATAGGGGAGTTCTATATTTAGCCTTCTGAGGAATCTCCATACTGCTTGCCAGAGTGGCTGAACCAGATTACAATCCCACCAACAATGAAGTAGGGTTCCCTTTTGGCCACATCCCCTCCAACAATTGTTATTGTTAGTTTTCTTAATATATGACATTCTTACTGGGGTGAGATGGAATCTCAATGTTGTTTTGATTTGCATTTCTTTTATGGCCAGTGATGTAGAGCATTTTTTCATATGTCTCCTGGCCATTCTCATTTCCTCATCAGAGAAGTCTCTTTGTAAGTCTTTAGCCCACTTGATGAGGGGGCTATTGGTTCTTTGTGGTTTTGTTTTGGAAGAGGGTAATTTTTTTAGTTCTGCATATATTTTATATATGAGGCCTTTATCCATTGAATGGCCAGTAAAGATCTTCTGCCAGTCTGTGGGCTTTCTGTTTATCTTGCGAGCTATGTCCTTTGCCATGCAGAAGCTCTGCAGTTTTATGCAGTCCCATTTGTCCAACCTTTCTTTGATTTGTAGCCTTTCTGGGTCTTTGTTAAGGAAGTTCTGTCCTGTACCAAGGAGCCCAAGTGTTTCGCCTACTCCCTTTAGTGTTTTCAGGGTATCTTTTTAAATTTTGAGGTCTTTGATCCATTTGGAATTGATTTTGGTGCAGGATGATATATAACGATCTAGTTTTACATTGTTGCATGTGTTGAACCAGTTTTTCCAGCACCATTTATTAAAGAAGCTATCTTTCTTCCATCCTATTTTTTTTAGCTCCTTTATCAAAAATTAAGTTGGCATAGTTCTGTGGGTTCATTGGTCTTCAGGCCTGCTCCAGTGCCAATAACAAGCTGTTTTTATTACTATAGCTTTATAATACAGCTTGAGGTTGGGTATTGTAATTCCTCCAGCACTGTTCTTTCTCCTTAGGATTGTTTTTGCTATTCTGGGTCTTTTATTGTTCCATATGAATTTCTGGATTGCTTCCTCTACTTCATTAAAAAATAGTGTTGGGATATTAATGGATATTGTATTGAATTTTTAGATAGCCTTTGGCAATATTGCCATTTTGACTATATTAATCCTCCCAATCAAGGAGCATGGGAGGTTTTTCCATTTCCTTAGTTCTGACTTAATTTGTTTTTCATGTTTTTAAAGTTCTAATCATAGAGGTCTTTCACGTCTTTGGTTAAGGTTATTCCTAGGTATTTTATGTTTTTTGAGGCTATTGCAAAAGGAGTTGCTTTCCTGATTTCAGCCTTGGTCTTCGGGTCATTAGCATATAGAAAGGCCATTGATTTTTGAGGGTTTATTTTATATCCTGCAACTTTGCCAAAGTTTTGGATCAGCTCTAATAGCTTGGGAGTCTTTGGGGTTCTTTAGGTATAGGATCATGTCATCTGCAAAGAGAGAAAGTTTAACTTCATTTTTTCCTATTTGGATCCCCTTTATATTCTCTTCTTGCCTAATTGCTCTGGCTAGGAATTCTAGTACTATGTTGAAGAGAAGGGGAGAGAGCAGACATCCTTGTCTTGCTCCTGATTTTAAAGGGAATGGCTTTAGCTTTTCACCATTTAGAATTATGCTTGCTGTTGATTTATCATAAACTGCCTTGATTATATTCAGGAATGTTCCCTGGAATCCCAATTTTTCCAGGGCTTTTATCATAAATGGGTGCTGGATTTTATCAAATGCCTTTTCCCCATCCAGAGATATAACCATGTGGTTCTTTACCTTGCTCCTGTTGATGTGGTGGATTACGTTAATTGACTTGTGTATATTGAACCAATTTTTTTCCCTGGGATGAATCCACTTTGATCATAGTGTATGATGTTTTTGATGACTTGTTGAAGTTGATTGGCCAGAATTTTGTTGAGAATTTTTGCATTTATGTTCATCAGGGAAAGCGGTCTATAGTTCTCTTTCTGTGATGAGTCCCTGCCTGGTTTTGGGATGAGGGTTATACTGGATTCATAGAATATGTTTGGTAGTGAACTTTCTCTTTCAATTTCATTAAAGAGTATGAGAAATATTGGTGTGAATTCTGTTTTGAATTCCTCCAAAACAAAATGGCAAAGAACCAACAGCCCCCTCAACAAGTGGGCTAAAGACTTAAAAAGAGTCTTCTCTGATGAGGAAATGAGAATAGCCAAGAGACATATGAAAAAGTGTTCTACATCACTGGCCATGAAACAAATGGAAATCAAAACAACATTGAGATCCCATCTCACCCCAGTAACAACGTCCTATATCAAGAAATCTAACAATAGGGCTGGGGATATGGCCTAGTGGCAAGAGAGCTTGCCTCGTATACATGAGGCCCTGGGTTCGATTCCCCAGCACCACATATACAGAAAACGGCCAGAAGTGGCACTGTGGCTCAGGTGGCAGAGTGCTAGCCTTGAGCAAAAAGGAAGCCAGGGACAGTGTTCAGGCCCTGAGTCCAAGGCCCAGGACTGGCCAAAAAAAAAAAAAAAAAAAAAAAAGAAATCTAACAATAATAAATGTTGGAGGGGATGTGGCCAAAAGGGAACCCTACTTCATTGTTGGTGGGAATGTAAACTGGTTCAACCACTCTGGCAGGGGGTATGGAGATTCCTCAGAAGGCTAAACATAGAGTTCCCCCATGACCCAGCAGCCCCACTTTTGGGCATCTACCCAAGAGACCACAAACAAGAACACACTAAAGCCACCAGCACAACAGTGTTCATCGCAGCACAATTTGTCATAGCTAGAATGTGGAACCAACACAGTTGCCCCTCAGTAGAAGAATGGATCAGGAAAATGTGGTACATATACACAATGGAATTGTATTCCTCTATCAGAAAGAATGACATTGCCCCATTCATAAGGAAATGGAAGGACTTGGAAAAAATTATACTAAGTGAAGTGAGCCAGACCCAAAGAAACATGGACTCTATGGTCTCCCTCATAGGGAATAATTAGCACAGGTTTAGGCTAGTCACAGCAGAGAATCACAAGAGCCTAATAGCTATGCCCCTATGAATGCATAAGCTAATGCTAAGTGAAATGGACTCCATGTTATGGAAACAAGTGATATATCACTGTTGTAATTATTTTCAACATGCCATGTGAAACCGTAGCTTCTATTGTTGATGATCTTCTTGTATCCCCTTTCTGTGGTTGTCCCTGCTCTGTCACTGTATCTTATCTGAGTACATTGGAAACTGTATATACTGGTATTAGAATTAGGAAAGTGAAAGGGAATACCAAAATCGAAAAACACAGGATAAAAAGACAAATGACTACAAAAGCAATGCTTGCAAAACTGTTTGGTATAAACGAACTGAACAACTCATGAGGGGAGAGGGAGGGAAAGGGGGAGGGGGGAGAATGAGGGAGGAGGTATCAAACAGTATAAGAAATATATCCAATGCCTAACATATGAAACTGTAACCTCTTTGTACATCAGTTTGACAATAAAAAAGTAAACTTCAAAAAAAAAAGGAAATATATCCAATGTGTAACGTATGAAACTGTAACCTCTCTGTACATCACTTTGACAATCAATAAGAAAAAAAAAGTCAAATGGTGCAGAAATGAAAAACAGTGACAAAGGACAAAAAATGCAAAAACAAAAAGAAAAGTAACAAAAAATACTCTTGTTTCCATTTCTCGGAGTCCATTTCAACAAGCACCATTTTAAAGCTCATAGCCACTGACCCTTTCTTTCATGATGATTGCAATTATAATTACAGTGAGAAGGAATCTTACTATAGTTTTGACTTACATATCCCTTATGGCCTAATGATATAAACATTTATTCATGTATCTGTTAGTCATCTGTAGTTCTTTTTGTGAAAAGTAGATACTCAATTTACTTCCTTACTTATTGACTAAGTTATTTATTTATTTATTTATTTGTTGTTTAGTTTCAACCCCTTTTTATATTCTGGATATTAACTATTTGTTGAATAGCTGGAGAGAACTTTCTTCCATTTTGGTGGACTGTCTCTTGGTAATTTTAAGTGATTCTTTCATTGTGCAGAAACTTTTTAAACTGATAAAATTTTGTTTGCCAGTTCTTGCTCTTATTGATGGACAATTAGAGTCCTAGTCAGAAAACAATGAACTATGCCTGTAAATTCCAGAGGTTTTCCCTGCTTTCTCTGTAGTAGCTTCACAGGTTTAGATTTCAAGTATAGATTTTGGATCATTTGGAATTTATCCTGCATGGGCAAGAGATAAGGATCTAATTTCAGTATTCTGCATATAAATAATCAGTTTTTCACAGCACCATTTGTTGAAGAGACCATCTTTTTCTCCAGTGTATGCATTTGATTCCTTTGTCAAACATGAGCCTGTCATGTTTTTGCCTGTCTTCTATTATGTTCTATTGGTCTTCATGTCAGTTTTTGTGCCAGTATCAAGTCCAGTATTGTGATACCTCTTCTGTTGCTCTTTTTTTTTTTTTCTGTTTGGGCTCTTTATGTTTTGTGTAACTTTTTCCCCATCATACAGTTTCCTTTTTCTTTCTCTGCTCCTATGCTCAGTTAAAGGCTTTCCAAACAGAAAAGAAAACTTGCATGGGCTTCCCTTTTGGGAACTAATACCAATATTGCCAAATTTACCACTTTGGCTTTCTTATTAGTTGAAGTTATGATTCCTAGGTCACAAGTTGTTAATATGAAGAAATTACATGACTGTGCCAAAATCATAATGGAGTTCACAAAATGTTTCTGTTACTTATGTGGTTCGATAAAGCACCTCACACATAGTGAGTGTTGACTTCTTGAAAACCTTCAAGCACAGTTATAAAGTTCACATAGAATGTATTCAGCAATTATAAAATGAAGACAATATAGAGAAAAGTTTAAAGTGGATCACAGATTCATTCCAGATCTTGTTTAACTGGTATCCGCTAAGCTTCGGTTCAATCCTAATGAAGCCTAGCTCTCAGGAAGCCTCTCTCTCCAATGCCTATGTCAGTGAGTGCCACCTAGTGAGAGCTCCATTCTCCCTGGACTATCAGATCCACTTTGTGGATACATGAATCACCACTAGCAATGTTTCATTCCTTCAAATAAACAGAAAATGGGGAATTTCAAATGCACTAATGCATTTACTCCATCAACTTAAACACATTCGAAAATAGGAAGGTAATGTAAGCAAGACATCTCCACCAGCATTAAAAGCACTACAATAATAAACCTCTGCTTAGCTAGTCCAGTTCAATATAAGATACAATTTGGGAGGATAATGTTTGCATCACCCTTATTTATTTTTGTGTATTTGAGAAGGTAATATACAATAATAATCTTACATGCTTTCAAGGAACTCTGAAGTTGTCAGGAAGCTTTTACAACCATTGTATGAATGTTTTAACATTTGCTACCTTACATTTTTTTTGTGGTTTGTGGTTTGTAGTTTGTTGTTGTTGTTGTTGTTGTTGTTGTTGTTTGCTTACCTTTTGAGGCTGTAATTTTCTTGGAGTGGCACTGGAAATGTGGAAACTGAGATCTGGAAAATAAAAGTGAAAATAAAGAAAATAAAAACTCAACTATCATGCAAATAATGTTTGTGTTATTTTAATAGATTTCTCTTTTCTTCCATATTGAATTGCTGGTATATTTTTGCTTTTCACAAATAGGACTTCTTTCCCTCTCAAGGAAGGAAAGTGACTTATTCATCAACTACGAGAGAGAAGGCAAAGAGGAAAAGAGGGACTATAGAACAGAGGAAAGAAGGGAAGGAAAGAGAGTTCTAAAACAATGTAACAGTTACCATTCAGATTACTGTTTATTTAGCACTTACTGTGTGCCAGACTCTATAGGTCATTCTTAAATTACCTTGAAAATTAGATAATATTCATCCCTTTTTCATAAGTATTATAGCCCATATAAACTATCTAATGCAAATTATGCTAACTGCTATATCATATAAAAGCTGATGTCAATGGTTTTAAACAAAAACTAAATTTCTTGCTCCTGTACAAGGGGAAGCTAGTGTTAATTTCCCAGACTGGTAAATGGACTTCCTTGGATGGCCAAGGGCTGTTGGCTCTATGACCATGCCCTCCCAAAGACTTTGAATCTTCAGTTGGAACCTCTGTATGCTCCTATCACAAAATATTGTTTTAAAGGCCTTACAGCCTCTAAATTAGATGTTGCCTGGATTCTTCTGAAGTATATCAATTTCAAACTGATGCTTAAATTAATGTAATGTTTCTGAACACAAGAAGAGGTTTTAATTATCAGAATGCAGAAGTGATATTTATCTATGACTTCTGCTATCCTCTGCATTTGCCAGAGCTCAGCGGCATGGACACACGTAGTTACCGGGAGGCTGAAGACGCCATCAGCTGAGTGCTCAGGAAGGGAGAGCAGGTGGTTGTGGGTTTGTGTAGCAGCCTGAGGCTGCCACATGGAGGAGCTTGCCCTGAGTCATGCAGATTATAACTGGCAGACAGTCTGAATCCTTGCTGAGATTCTTGCTGAGATTCTTGCTGTGTCATTCTCCTTCTAAATACGTTTTAAAACTAAATTTACTTTTATTATTTTCAGGGCTAGCTCTGGTGTTCACTGCCAGCATAGGTTATGCATATAAATGATTCTATTTCCATTGTAACAATGCCTGTTTGATTGAATGTCAAGTGCCTGTGTGGGGTGGTAACTTGACTAATCACTACATTAACCCTTGTCTGTGATTTTTATGTGAGACTCCTCCAAAATGAGATCCAAACACTTGCACATGCTCCGACTATCAGCAAATGGCAACCACTTTGCCTTGTTTTGGGTGTGATGAAATAATGGGGTGCTTCCTGAAGAAGGAAGATTTCTTATCCTTCCCTCCATTCTGTTCACTAAGTCACCCAGTAAGGCAAGAGCCCAATACCTAGAGTCACTACTGACATACCTTAGCTACTGTCTTCAAATAATCTCCTCAAAGCTGCCAGAGAGGCAGATGGTAAAGACTCATGACTCTGACCTCTGCATCACTCATCCTGCAGGCATGGATCCCTTTAACTAAGTGCCTCCTAAGAGTCATCTCATGTAAATGAATTCCTTAGGATATGCCCATGTGTCCAGATAGCTCCCCAGGCCAAACTATAGATCTAGTCTATTCTTAAGCTAGGCTTCCTACTGTCCAGTGATACTGTCCAATGATGTAGCTTTAGAATATAGATGGCCAAGTGTGTTCAGTAAACATTGTTAGGAGGCTTGTTTTGATAAAATACTAGGAACAGACGGAAGGAAAACTTGCTTTCTAATTGGCAAATCCATCTTTTGAAACTGGAGTCTTGAGGTTACTAAAAACTATTTTCCACTCATTGGCATTTTACATATTCACTGTGAAATACTGTTCAGTTAATAAAGGCTTCAGAGGTAATCCAAGGAGTGGTTTCATCATGGTTTCTGAGTTAAGCCAATTTCTAGATTGATTTTCAAATGAATGTGAGTTTCCTGGGCTCTCTAAATTTTACCCATCACCTATGTGGGTTTTGGTGCTCTTTTCTGCTTTCATAAACATCTCCTAAAATTTATTCTCATCCCATGTTATATACACAGGCTTGATCATTGCAATCCAAGAATTTGGACACCATAGGTGACTACAGTGCAAATAAACACTGTCTCACAGGAGAAGTCCCACCAGGAATCATGAAATGGTGCACCATGGCAGGAGATCGAAGTCTCTAACTCCCCATGGACTCACAGTCTATGGCAATGAACATTTAATGAATAGACCTTCAACAGGCTCATCTATTAATTCCAGTCATTTAGTGATCAATGAAGATTGCTGAAAGGATGATCTATGATGGTGATCAATACATATCATGAAGACAGCTGAAATAGACACCAGCCACATATTGATGCAGCCTGCACTAGAGCCGAATGTGTTGTGATCACCCAGCGTGGTCCCAAGACAGTGCAGTATTTGAGGTAACAGTCCTGCCTTTGAGAAGATACCCCACCAGTCATCAAACCGTCACCTTCAAACCTGATCTTTCTGGTCATAGGCCAGTAACCCTTGCCTGGCTTCTATGGTGGTGGTTGGTTTGTTTGCAGACAAAAGCTATCACTAGGCAGCCTACATAGACTAGCCTTTGTAATCTCCATCCTCCTGAGTGCTGTGGTTACAGGCATGTACCACAACACCTAACTTTGGATGCCAGTTTTTTGTTTTTTGTTTTTAATTTCTCACTTCCCTTACAGAGAAGTGGTCTTGTTCCCGCATTTGGGGCACAAATCCCTGATCTTTGGGCATATTGGATTCTCTTACTATCATTTTCCGTGATTGTTTTATACTATCTTGTCTTGATTCAAAAAGGATTTGATATACTTCTGATTTAGAAGCTCAGGTTGAAACTGAAGGAGCAGGAAGTTTCTGCTTCTTAGTGGTGGGAGAAAGGATACATTTTAGTGAGAGGAATCAGAGCCTAATTCTCACATTACAGGCCTTGTCTATCAATGCAGTTCCCATAGAGTCCTAGGCCATAGTTGAATGTTTTATAATAGCCCTGAGAGATAGTTACTTATGGTTCTTGTCTTGAAAGTCCTCATTTCAAAAAGTCCATGATTTCTCTTCACAAAGCATTAAGAATTAAGGAAATGAGAAAGATAGGAAAGTATGCCTCAGTCTAGCAACAACAAAGGCCAGATAGCTGAGAAATACTTAGGTTTGTCCCTCCTTTTCTTTGTAGTGCACCACAAGGTCTTATATCTATGCATTTATGAAGTAATCATATTCTATTGGCCTTAGCAGCTGGACATGGCAGGGAACATTAACAAGATTTCCAGCTGCAGGGCTGAGTTTGGAAAAGCTCAAGGAGGCAGAAGAAGCTTGCCCTATGACAAGCAATGGCGACTCAGCCACTCTAACAAGCTGACATCCCCTAAGAATCCCAAAGACTGGTGTGACCCACAATACTGGATGTGGTGTGGTCGCGTATACTAAGGAGTTTACACTCATTTGCTTCAAAGTTACTCTCCTGGTGGCAAGGAACACTGATAAGAAAAGGCCACTTGAGTTTTCCTGGCTCTCATAATGGAAGAGGCTCTCTAGTCAAATAATCTGCTAAACTAGTTGCCATGGAAATACGTTTTAAAGATAGCTCATCCCAGGGAACTCAGACTGGCAGTGATAGCAAATCAGGCTTTGATTTACCCCCCAACACAGCCTGTTGAGCAATTTCAGAACAAGTGCTTGCGTAACATTGAGGTTTCAGAGTTTGTCTGGCTCGCTTGGGAGCGTGGAGATTGCACTTTGTGTGAGACGCTTCTGTCAATTACTGATTATCTGGGATCCTGTTATGAAGCTGGGGGCTTTCAAGGCCCTTGCTTATCCTCCTTTTCCTCCTGTGTGCTGGGCTTTGGCCGTTTCATTGCTTATTAGTGCTTCCACCAGAGGGTAGAAAGCATGGAAAATTCTGATCAGTATTAGCAGTTGTCATAGATCTGCAGGGGGACCAAAACACACACACACACACACACACACACACACACACACACACACACACACAAACACACTGGCGGAAATGAGGCTTGCAGATCTGCTATGGATTTTGTGAGTGATATCTTTGCTAGTAATCTGATTGTTAGACATTGGCTGCATGTGGTTTAGTTGGAAATAGCTTTGATGAAAACATTACAAATCAGTACAACAGGTTTACGTGTACATTATTACATTAGAAACCACTTTTTTTGGATGCTAGACTGGGACTTGAACTAAAGGCTTCCCACTCTTGCTTGGCTTTGTCACTCATTCCTTGTGCTCTACTGCTTGAAACCTGCCTCCATTTCTGGATTTCTGCTAGTTAATTAGATTATTTTGGATTTCTCTGCCCAGGCTGGATTCTAACCTCAATCCCTAGATCTCAGCTTCTTGAGTAGCTAGGATTGCAGGTGTGAGACATTGATGCACAGCTAGAAACCTCAACTTTTAAACATCAAAGTATACAGAAACACAGACTATGCAAACCTTAGAATGTGGTGATGCAAAATCATCATTTTTGTTGTAACTATTTTTCAAATATATCTAATAATGTCCTTATATGTAAAAATCGTATGTAAGTCTAACAAATGAGAGATCAACGTGAGGAACTTTTGGACCTCCATTGGGGCAATGAGCAAAATACATATACATATATATATATATACATATACATATCTACACACGTACATATGTACACAAATATATACATATACACAAATACACATGTATATATCTATATACCTATATGCATGCTAACATAAATGTATTGGTTTTCAAGTGGTCTTATATCTATATTTTGTGAATATATAACAACATGCAACTTGCATAGGATAAAAGTATTTGTATTTCTTTAATATATTTTATTAAAATCTTTTATTACAGAAAATATTAAAGAAATATACCATCAAATACTGAAATGAATGACAGGATGAACATTATTGATGGAGCTCTTTTCACTTACATACAAATCAGTTCAAATTATGCCTTGCTTCTATATAATCAATCCACTGATCTTCAGTCATCTAGATTCTAAAGGGCTTATCAATTCACCTGAATAGGATTTGTGTGGCTATGTTTCCATAAAACATCTGAGTACATAATACATTCTTATTTTGCCATTTTTCAACCCATATAATTCAGGTACCCATAAACATCCTTTGAAAGGAAAGGAAATGAAGCTCATGAAACAACACAAGGAAGTCTTTTACATTCACACCATCCCTTCACACAACCTTCTCTTCTTCCTCCTTTTTGCATCTTCCCTTTGACTCCTTCCACTGTCTTAGGTCTTCATAAGGCAGCAGATACAGGTACGGAGACAGTTAATGGTGAAAGCAGAAAGTTTCACATTCACACCCAGAGTTCTACATTAACCTGTCTAAATTCTCCCATGACAATTCAAGCAAGAGTGACATTTGGCCAGAACTCACTGTACTTCCTGTAGGATCATTTGGATGGGATTTTCTGCTTTAGCATTGAGGCCTAGAGGTTGGCCTTTCAGAACAAGACCCTTGATACACACCTCTGTGTCCCTTCTCCATTTCAGAGAGGATAAACACAGGTTCAGGGAAATTACTAACCCATGGATACAACCACTAGAAAGCACCATTCAATCTAGCATTTTTCTGGCTCATAAATCTTATTTCAGCCAGACGCCAGTGGCTCACACCATTAATTGCAACTACTCAGGGGCTGAGATCTGAGATTCTCAGTTCAAAGCCAATGGAGGCAGAACAGTCCAAGAGATTCTAGTCTCTAATTAATCACCAAAAAAGCTGAAAGTGGAGCTATAGTTCAAGTGGTAGAGCATTAAAGGTAAGGGACAGTGCCAAGCCCTGAGTTCAAATTCCAGTATCAACACACACACACACACACACACACACACACACACACACCACCACCACCACCACCACCACCACCACCACAAACCTTTCCTAGCTCATAAGAACAAGAACCCTGGCCATCACACTCCTGGCACAAGGAGGCATCTTAGCAAGCAATAACTTAGAGCCTGTCTTTTCCCTTTTATTCCTCTCTGGTCCACAAATGAAGCACAGCCCATTCCAATTTCATATCATTTGGACTGATTTATTCCATCCAGGAATATCCCCATCCTCCAACTTACATCGTAAGTCACCAGGAGATTCCTCTGTCCCCTTTTCTCACTATCCTGCTAGGCTGAGAGCTCTTGGGCTTGTAAGGAGACCCTGAGAACCCACTTAGCTGCAGATGACAAAATCAACTCACACTAACAGTAAAAAAATCTGTAAAAATACTTATTTTAAAAGTCTAGGGAGCCAGGTGCTAGTGGCTCACACATGTAATCCTAGCTAATTAGGAGGCTAAGATCTGAGAATCATGGCTCAAAGCTAGCCAGGGAAGAAAATCAAGGGACTTTTATCTCCAATTAACTCATAAAAATCCAGAGGTGATAGAGTACTAGCCTTGAGCAAAACAAGAGTCAGAAGAGAACATGAGATGAGGAGCTGAGTTCAAACCCAATTTTCAAAACACACACACACACACACACACACACACACACACACACACTTTGAAGAAATCAAACAAGTAATGAATTAAATCTCTGCAACAGATGAACTTCCATGCTCTTGACAATGAGTATTTGCTCTCTTTCAAGCTCATTAAACTATTAAAAATTTCAACAGACACTGCATGAAGAATCATATTTTCAACCTGTATGCAGAGCTTTAGCAATTTACCTATTATATTGACCTGAAGTTCAGCACTCCAAGTCACGTAACTCTTGATGTTTCTGAATTAATCAATGTGATGAGAGATTCTCTAGCATCACAGTCTTGTTTATGGCTTAGTAATTTCCTTGATTTCTTTGAAACTGTACTACATATCTATTTCTGGAGTCTATTAGATCTATGCATATAAATATACTCCAAGAAAAGAAAACACAAGCTAAAATTTGGTAACAGTAGAAAGGGAAAAATATTAGATTAAGTTTAGTTTTATGCAACAGCTTGAGTGACTGGGTTACTTACTATTTGTTTCAATGAGGTCGTGAGTTTGACATTGATGTCTCAGGTACACAGAAGTGTTAGCTGTTCTTGGCTTTTTGGTATTAAATGCTTTAATTTAGTAAGTCTCATAAATTTGCCAGGAAAAATACATTTGCATTCATAGCCAGACTAAAAGAATTAACCCTGAATAAAGAGATCCAACCAGAAATGGAGTGAATGATTTTGCTAAATTTTTATATCTGTGGCAGATGTTCGATAGGATCAGGTCTTGAGTTATTGAAGTCGTAATTTTTTTTTATGTTTCATTCAACTTAAACTACCAAACAAATATTTATTGACTACCTGTTTGGTGCTACACATCCAGCTGTGCCTAATAGTAAGTTACTAAATGGAGAATTGGAGCAAAATCAATTCCTTTGGAAAGGCGCTAAAAGCTACATGAGAACTATAGGAGACTCTTGATTGGCCTCATTTGAAGCAAATGAATAACATACAATGAACCCTGCTAAAAGTTATCTTCATCCCCACAGCAAGAGGAGTACTTCCTCTTTTTCTGTCTAGCAAATAATAGTTCTATTTCATTGATAGCTGATCCGAGGCCTCTTCCCAAGGTTTGATTTTGCAGGTGAAAATATGTATTTGGGATATACCTTCAGTTTCTATAACTTCTGCATCTCTCCTAGTCCCAGAAACCTACAGTCAATGCTTCTTGGCTCCCATAGGAAGAATCTTTTTTTAATTTTTAATTTTTAAAATTTATTTATTGTCAAAGTGATGTACAGAGGGGTTACAGTTTTAAATGTTAGGCAGCGAGTACAGTGAGTACAAACTTGTTACCTCCTCCCTCATTTTCCTCCCTCCCCAATCCTCTCCCCCCATGTGTTGTACAGTTGGATTATGACACATAGTTATTCAAGTATTGGTGTTGCATTGGTTCACCTTTTACCCTTTGTCTCTCAAAAAGTTATTATTACCTTTTAGAGTATGAATACAATATGCCTTTTACCTAGCAATCATGACTTTTCTGCATTTGACCCCAGCCTTAAGCTCTGGTCAATTTGGGGCACTTACTTTCATTCAAACAGTCCCCCATCATTTGTTGACATTGCTGCAGCAACATAATATAAAAGGCCCACCTCTTCATCCTTGTGTATAAAAATCTGACCTGTCTTCTAAGAAGAAATATCTTGATCTTGACTCAGCACCTTGACATGCTTACCTACTGACGAGTTCAAACAAGCTTGCCTCCCATGTGAAACAGATGTATTCCTTACCCTATTCTATTTTAGTATTGGCTATTTAATTATAAACTACTAGATAGTATCCTATGCTACTTAGGAGGTATAGGTAAATGTCTGAACCACATTCCCCACTGGATATCATACTGAACTCCATAGCAAACTATTTCTAGAAACTAAATGTTCATGGAAGGAGTAAACGAATATAGACCTTGGCCTACTTCCCTCTGTATTGCTTATGGAGGAGGTGGAAGACTTGTGTATGTAAGCCCACCTTGCCTATCTGCATCCAGGTAGAATTTGCTCCTATATTAACTCTGAAGAAAGAATTATATTAATGGATACATTTCAAATGATAAATTATAATGGCCAACTTGTTGTCTTTCTTGCAGATCCTTGTCTGTACCACCACCTCAGAGGACTGCAGACTTTTCATGTCAGATGCCAGATGATGAATCATGCTGGTGAAACAGCCAAAAAAGAAAAGTGCATCCTGAACAGGGTAGATTCATTTTCTTTTTCTAATCACACACTCACCAAAGTAGCCCTTTCTAAAGAATTATGAAACTATTCATGGAGAGTATTAGACATTTATTGGGCTAACCATAAAAAAGTAAGGAAACAAAAATGTGTCATTTACTCCTTTTTACATGCCTCTGTCCATTCAAGAATTCTACTTCTTGAACCCCTATGCTTTGAATCCATTATAAGGTGATTAACTTAGTATATTTAGTGATTAATTTAGTGTACTTTGTAAATTATACTATGAATGCTATGAATTATACTATGAATACTAATTATACTATGAACATGCCTGTAATCCCAGCTATGTAGGAGATATAGTTAGGTGGATAAGTTGGGCCCATGCAAAAAGCACAAGCATACTATTTCAGGAACAACCCAAAACACAAAAAGATTGGACTATGGCTCAAGTGGTAGAGCACTGAGGCCATGAGTTCACTGATAATGAGTATTATACTGCATAGTAAGCACATACACTAATTGATCATGAGAAGTTGTTTGCATTGCAAATATCTGGAAAACAAGACCTAGAACAAAGGCAGGCAATGCCTCTGCTGGCACGACATAAGACCTATCCAGAAAGGAACATCTTGCAATTTGCAAAGTATTTATTGTAGCACTGGTACAACCTGAGGACTCAGTAAGTCTGATTCTACTTGCTAAATCACAAATGTTTTACTTTGTTACCTCAAAGATAACCTTCTTCTTATCATAGGTACTCAGGAAGCTGAGATCTAAGGTTGAAAGTGTGAAGGATGTTGGGGTAGAAAAGTCTCTTATCTTCCACTGAGAAGCAAAAAGCCATAAGTGGAGCTATGGCTAAAGTGGTAGAGCACCAGCCTTGAGCAAAAAGCTAAGGGAGAGTTTGAAGCCCTGAGTTCAAGCAATAGTTTCAATACACACACAAACAGCCCTGCTTCTCACCCATCTTAAAAATGGAAATAATGGGGGCTGGGAACATGGCTTAGCAGTAGAGCACTTGCCTAGCATGCATGAAGCCCTGTGTTCAATTCCTCAGTACCACATAAACAGAAAAAGCCCAAGTGGGTGCTGTAGCTCAAGAGGTAGAGTGCTAGCCTTGAGCAAAAAGAAGCCAGAGACAGTGCTCAGGCCCTGAGTTCAAGCCCCAGGACTGGGGGAAAAAAAAGGAAATAATGCTATTTATTTGTGGATACCCAAGTAAGACAGCTGGAGGAGAGCTTTTGTTTGTCTCTTCCAGTGTGTTCATGTTGGTGTCCATTCTACATTTCTAATCTAGCCAGTGCTTTGGTGTTTTCTGGGAGAAAATAAGTAAGATGGAACCACTGCCATTACTAGAAGACTCTAATATTTCAACCTTGAAGGTATTGCTCACTGTGTCAGTATGGAGAACCCTGGCTTGCTTTCTTGCTTGCTGAATAGATGTGTTATGGTCCATTTCCTTCTAAAAACAAATCAGTACCTGGACATCTTGTCTTCAAAATGCCATCAAGTTTTTCCATTAAGTGGAAATGACAAAGGATAGTTTTTGAATGGGAATGGAAGTAGAGATTGCAAGAGCTTGCCAGCTCTGAAAGGCAAATTCAGTTAAATCCCAGTGGACTGAGGGTCATACTTGTCTTGAGAGTGCCCTCTCTTATATCACAGATCCACTTCTGACTTTTTTTTTGGTAGTTTATTGGAAATAAGAATCTCAGACTTCTCGGACCAGACTGGCTTTGAACGACAATATCAGCCTCTGGGGTAGCGAGGATTAGAAGCATGAGCTACCAGTGCCTTGCTAAAATTATCTTTGAGTAGCAGTACAAAGAAGGTTTGATTCATTACGTCAATTTGTGAGGACAATGTATCTCGACTAATGCCACCCCTTTCATCATTCCCAAGCCCATCCATACCCTCAGTTATAATGACTGTGTTCACCCCTCCTTCCTCTCTCTATCTGTGTACCACCACATTTTTTTTATTTCTAGGACAAAAGGAATTCACATACCCTAAGCCTTCCCAATAGAATGTTAAATACTGTGGGCTCAATAACAATTTCTGAACATTTCTTTAATAAGAAATGAGAGATCTCCTGTGTTCTCCTCAGGCTCCATGTGAATTTTAATAACACTGACACTGCTTAGACAGAAGGAGAGGATCTAAAAGAATAAATCTTCCACTGTGACATTTTGACACTAACGGGAAAGATAATTGGGTGACGTGGGGAGTGGGTTTGTGTTTCTGGTGTTCTTCACATTCCGTGACAAAGGAGGCTGCCTTGTTTGGATCAGGATATCATTCAGAGTGGTGATCCTCAAATGCCACATGCAATGACTCATGTTGGGGAAAATGAACGTTCCTACTTAGTAGGTTGGGCTGGGCCCTGAGCTCTTGTGTTTTTTACTTAGTTAGCAGTGAGTTCAAGTTGTTGGTCTACAAAGCAGAGTTCAAGGAACAAAGATTAAGCGGACTTAGATTTTAAAAAAATGTTTGGGGTGGAGAAAGGAAAAAAGTGGACTCCTGAGGTTGCTCGGCTTTCAGACAGAGAACAACTCTCAGCTCCGCTTGTTCCAGAGTTTTCCTACTGAGAACCTAAGCATCACCAGTAGTCCAATGCCCTTGCATACCCTCCCCACCAAATTCTGAAGAGCAGGTTAGGATAGATGGCGGAGGTGAGGAGGGAAGAGGAAAATGAACCCCCATTTGTAAGTTCACAAAGCAATCCAATGTCCTGTACTGCGGCAGCTCATGTCTCTGAGAACAGATGGCAGACACACCACAGTGCCACTGTCACAGGAAAAGCCCACTCCCGGCCCTCCCCAAGCAGCCCTTATATCTTTCTTCTCAGCATCTTCCATGATGAACAGAAACTCACCTGAAGAGCAGACTGTCTGCTGATTATTAATCACATTCCCATGTCCTCGCGTCTATGCCTGGGCACTAAGCCAGCACAAACCAAGCCTGCTGGAGAAAAATCTGCCCCAGCAGCGGAAATCCAGTCTCCCTGTGATGAGTGACTTTCAGACCATGGAGGTACCTTTGAGATTGCAGAGTAGAAAGCAGAAAAGCCAGTGGTTCTCATGCCTCTGATGGTATGTTTTCTAAAACAGAACAAAACCAAACAACAACTAAAAAATTGAAAGCAATCTCGGGTGATGCCTGGAATGTTGATGCAGATCAATTTAATCTGAGTTTGGCAAGCACTTTGGAGGACTTCAGTGGTCTAACAGCAATATGCCAAAAGTGGATGGTGCTTCTCTTTTGGATTCTATGATAGAGGTGTCCCTAGAGTCCTGGACTGCCTGCTAGCTCTCTCCCTACCTTTCCTTACTGTGTTCCTCAGTCCAGTACCAGGGTTTCTGATTTCTATCCATGCCACATGCCTCTCCCATCCCAGGCCTGCACTGAGAGTGACTGCCTTCTCCTGCTTCTTCCCAGTCTTACTGCTCCAGCAAACTCCTGCAGCTAACCTGGAAAATGATTTGCAGTAATGCCCTAGTGAGAACAATAGCTCAACATGTTCTCACACAAATCATTCCCAGGTGATAAGTTCTGTAGAACATTGCTGGCATCTGAGGGAACAATAAGGCAGGAATATGGGCTTCCCACCCCCCAACTCTACTCCATTCCCAGAAGTGCCACCTGCTTTATGTAAACACACAAATGGCAAAGGAATGCTCTAGAAGGATCAAGAGATATAGGGCCATATGTGGGTTCAGAAAGAGTGGTGGGCATGTGATAGGATGTCTGTGCTCCTGAAACACAGCCTTGGTTTCAAATTCTCTATCCCTTCTTCTTTCTCCTCTTTTCCTCCCCTCTCCTCTCCCCCTTCCTTCTCTCCTTTCTTCTACTTTAGAAGTCTGAAGTGTGCCTACTTTGTTATTGCCAAATAGCAAAAATAGTGTGCATACAAGGATTGTGAGTACAGAGCTATCTTGTAAATAACAACTTTTTTTTTTAAATAAGAGGGTGGAGGAAGCAATTGGCAGTGAGGAAAGAGGAGGCCATGGGACACTGAGAGTGGAATGGGACTTCACTGAGAGTGCAACTATGAGATTTTGGTTATTCTTTTGGAAACATCCTCTTTTATATCACCCAGGACTCTTGATTGCCTCTTTCCTGCTTTTTAAGTAGACATGGATGGTAAGCCGTCCAATTGCCACTGTCTCCATAAAGATGGCAATGCTTTGTAAAGAGCCAGACTGAAGTTGAACTTTGAACCCCATTGAAACACCAAGGGAGAAAGGCTTTTTGAAACCAAGTCTAGGTATATATTCCTAACATTCTATAGCAGGGAAGTACAGGTAGGTTCAAATGCTACTGAAATAAGTGAAGACCATGAAAAGGAAAGTCCACTTTCCTTTCCTCATTTCTTCCTACATCTCCCTCCTCCACCTCTCCATTAACTTTTTGAGGAGCATGCATGCCATTCAAGCACTGCCTTTCTGAGCGACAACCCTAGCCTCTATTTAATTATATGGCCACTCTAATCACAAATATCTGCCAGCATTTCCTATTCTAGTATTTTTTTTTAATTTATGTAAAGGCATGCTCTGTGTGTGTGTGTGTGTGTGTGTGTGTGTGTGTGTGTGTGTGTGTGTGTGTGAAAAGACTGATTTTCACAGAAAACCATGACTTTGGTGATATGGGAGTCATCTACATCTCTGTATGATCATTGGCCACTTATGCCCTGTTGTTCTACCTCTAGCAGTAAAGCAAGCCAGATTCAATAAGCACATTGTTGCAAGGAGGTAGCTAGTTTTCAGGCCCACAGGTTAGTTCCCATAGCCACTAAAGTGTCAGGCTCAGAACTTGAATCCAAGACTCTGACTTAGAACCCCAAAGCTTAATTATCCCCTCTGTAGTTAGTGGTCAAATTTCTTTTCCAAAGGTTTTAAGAGACTTCATGTTTGTTTATACTAAGAATAGTCACAAAAGAATTAGGTACTTCTCCATTATTAGTTCTTTAAAATCCGTTATCCATCCTACCATTAACCCAACCAGCCTTCTATGAAATACACATATATTTATTTGCTTCCTAGTATTTAAAAAATATAGCAACCTATTTTAATAACAGTTATGTTTATATCATCATGAGCCTCATTGAGATGCCTACTCTAGAGGACTTTTTGAAGACCTGAAACTTAGACTGATGTGGCATTCTGCTGAGAAAATAGTAGACAAATGTAAACAAGATCTTTGTCATTCTGGATGGTATTTTCCTGGAAGTCTGTCAAGAAGGTTTCCAATTAAAATTAACTTCATGGCATCTGAGTCAGAAGCACAAGCTGTACTCCCTGTCTTCCTATGTGAACTGATGTGTGTGTGTATGTATGTGTGTGTGTGTGTGTGTGTGTGTGTGTGTGTTTGTCAGTCTGTCTACAGGCCTATGGATGTGTGTGTGTGTTCTAGGGATAAAGTTAGACAGGAAATATTTTGAAGACTTGTAAGAAGGGCATTATTGTGTGTTAATTGGCACATCTCATAATAATTTACAGTGTGGAGATCACAATACAGAACTAAATGTGCTGAACTAATTGCACTGAACTAAAACAGAATCCCACCTTGTCCAGGATTATTCCAGGGGATGTGATCATTTAGTTACCATCAAAATAGAGTCACTTATTTTTTAGATTATGGGTTTGTTTTTAGTTACCTAAGAAACAATGATGAATGGTAGATGAACAAGCAACCACAAAGTTTAGCTTTATTATGAGACTGACCCTGCATGCTACCTTTTGTAGAGTCTATCTTCTTCAGAGCACATCAACCTCTTCACCCTTTGCATCCATTAATAGGCTTTTACGCTTCTTTTCAGATGTGTTGAGTGAATGGTGGTGGTGCTATGTTGTAGTGAAGTCATGGGGTTGCATGTTGCCTATCAGAGAAGGTATAAGAAAGATAGGTTGGATATTTATTCCTTTGGACTTTTCTATGTGAAGTTGCTTTGAAGTGATTATATCCTTGGAATGAAGTTCACACTCTTTCAGTTCAGATTCCCAAGGGCTACTTGTGTATCTGCTTTCTCTTCCTCTCAGAGGAATTGCCTTTGTCCATCTTAGCATATTAAACTTTTCCCAGTGACATGGTAGTAATTGCATTTATTAAATTATCCCAGTTTATTACCATCCTTCTGATAAATAGGCCAACTGAAAGTGTGAATCCTTAAATCAAACTTTTCAATATTTGTTTTATGTGGTGTGTGTGTGTGTGTGTGTAATTTTCTTCTTTGCTCAGAAGGAAGTTGTTAGAGTATAATGTGGAAGTATAAAAAATGTCAAGAAACAAAATCATATCCTAGTATCCTAGTACAACTTATACAATGTTATCTTTTTATCTTTCAGGAACAATGATATTCAAGATTCCACCTCATCCCAGTAACAATGGCCATTATCAAGAAAACTATTAACAGTTGCTAGCAGGAATATATTCAAAAGGCAACACTACCTCACTGTTGGTGGGAGTGCAAACTTGTTAACCACTCTGATTACTTTCAACGTGCCATGTGAAACCATAGCTATTTTAGTTGATGACCCTCTTGTATCCCCTTCCTGTGGTTGTCCCCACACTACCATTATATTTCATCTGAGTACCCTGGATACTGTATATACTGGTATTAGAACTAGGGAAGGGAAAGGGAATATCAAAATCGAGAGACAAAGGATAAAAAGACAAATGACTTCAAAAGCAATACTTACAAAACCATTTGGTATAAACCAACTGAAAAACTTGTGGGGGGAGAAGAAAGGGGAGAAGGGGAAGGGGGGAAAATGAGGGAGGAGGTAACAAATTGTACAAGAAATGTACCCACTGCCTTACATATGAAATTGTGACCCCTCTGTACAACACTTTGACATTAAATAAGTAATTATTTAAAAAAATCAACAAATAGAAAATGTATTAAAATAAGTAATATAATCTTTATGACAATAAATGTTAAAATAATAAAAAAAGGCTAAACATAGAGCTCTCCTATGAGCCACCCCACTTTTGGGCATTTACCCAAAGGATCACGAACAAGACCATACTAATGCTAGTAGCACAACTATGTTCATAGCAGCATTATATACCATAGCTGAAATATGGAACCAACCCAGATGACTCTCAGTAGATGAATGGACCAAGAAATTGTGGTATATATGCACAATAGAAGTCTATGCTTCTATCAGCCCCATTTGTAAGAAAATGGAAAGACTTAGAAAAAAATCATACTAGGTGAAGTGAGCCAGACCAAAGAAACATAGAGTCTATGGTCTCTCTCATTGGTAATATATGTCTAGGACAGTCATAGCAGATGATAACAATAGCTCAATAGCCATGTATATATGATCATATAAGATGATGCTAAGCAAAATGAGGTCCAAAATATGGAAACAAATGGTTTATTGTTGTTTTTAACACACTATGTGAAGTTATTTGTTTTTTCTTCTGTTCACCTTCCCTATGGTTTAGCCCCTTTTGTCACTGTATTTGATTTTGGTACCCTGGGTAGTGTATATCTATCATCTCTTTCTCTCTCTATATATAGATATCTATAGATAGAGATAGATATAGATATCTATCTATATATAAAGAGAGAGATTTGTCTAAATCAGTGAAGGGGTACATTAAAATGGTGAGACAAAGGGTAAAAGGCAAACCAATGTAGCAGCAATACTTACAAGACAAAATTTTGTAAACCAACTGTATAACAACCGTATAACTCAGGGTGGGTTGGAGAGAAGGGAATGTGGGAGAAAAATGAGGGAGAGGCTAAAAGTTGGACAAGAAATATACTCACTATCTAACATATGTAACTGTAACCCCTCTGTACATCGCCTTGACAATGAAAAATAAAAATTAAAAAAAAGTAAATGGCCTAGTCCCTAACAATCCTTGAAAAACGTTTTCTGTGCTGTCTGGGATATTTTTCATTAATTAACCTCTGGCTTCCTACCAGTAATTCAGCTGGGCACAAAAAATTTGTTGCATAAATTCCAGCTTCATTGGAACACTCCCACACTTGGCTAGGGGCTTGCCTATTTTGCACACACAGATATTCAGTGGCCGAAATAAGTGAGCCACAACTTAAATCACAGTTCTATAAAACTTTGCTTGAAGCCAGACACCAGTGAGTCTCACCTGTCATCAGAAGGTTGAGAATGGGCAGTTCAGAGTTCCAAGCCAGCACAGGCAGATAAGTTTGTGAAAGCCCTATTTCAAGCTATAGATTGAGCATAGTGGTATGGGCCTGCCATCTCAAGTTACATGCAAGGCCAAGATTGGCGGAATCATGGCTTCGGGCCAACCCAGGCAGAAAACATCAGATAAACTTTTTGTCCACCAAGGAAAGCTGACTGTAGTGGGGTGTACCTGTCATTTTAGTGATGATTAGAAACGTGAAAGTGGCAGATGACAGCTGAGGTATGCATCCAGGCAAAAAGGGAGGCCCTATTTTAAAATTCCAGTGAAAATTAAGGTGAGAGGTGTAGCTTAGTCATATTTCACTAGTCTAGCAAGTTCAAAGCTCTGCTTTCATATTGCAGTACCACCAACAAAATACACATACACACACACACACACACACACACACTAAGTAAATAATGCATTTGATTTTGGCTAATGCAGTTAACTTGGGCTCTATGCATTCTAGGTGCATAGGGGCCTAGAATATTCAGCGCCTCATCTTCCAGCATTCATGGTTCTCTAACATATATGTACACCTGGGTGCACTTCTTTACATCCTCAGCCCTTTCATTGGCTTACCCAAGGATGTTCAACTGGATTTGGCATTGTGGATGAACAGCATTAAACAAAAGTTAAGTTGTTTTCCCCTAACATCATTTCCCTGGGTAGGGGGGAGGGAAACTTAACAGAAAAAAACCTGGAAAACATGATGGAAAAGAAGTTTTGCATTATCAGATATTTTAAGATTGATTCATGACTTTTCCATATCCCAAGTTTAGGTCCATCATTGCAATAAAGATAGAATACAAGAGTTTGCATAGAGCTCTAAAGTTCATGTGTTGCATTCTTAATCTCCAAAGCACTGCTGTTAAGAGGTAGGATGCTTCTTTTCTGCATTAGTTTTGAGATAGGGCTCTGCTTTGTATCCCAGACTGGCATCAAACTCTCATTCCTCTTGTCTCAGTGCCCCACGAACGCTGAAATTACATATGTGACCTCCACACCTGGCTAAGAGGTGGTTCTCTTAAAAGATCTTTAGGACATGAAGTATCTGCCCATTTAAGTTGATTAATAATGATATTGTGCTTGTGGGAGTATTTTGGGATTTGTATCAAGAAAAATACCCAAAGATTAACTTTCTTGCTTATCTCACATACACTTTTGCCCTTCTGCCTTCCATCACTGAATGATTCAATAAGAAGGTCCTCATCAGATGCAGCTTTTTTCTGGTATATCCCAGCCTCTAGAAATGTGAGATGAATGGTTTCCTTCTTCTTTATCAGCTAACCCATCACTGGTATTCCTTCTAGCAAATCACACGTACTAAGACAATAACTTACTGCCTACAGACAATCAAAGGTTTGACCTGAGCAATAGGCAAATATGTAAGGAAGGTTGATCCCAGACAATTGTGTTCCACTTCTTCAAAAAACAGACATGTAATCTGAAGACTACACTTAAGCCAAAGAAGCAAAGAAAAGAGGCATGCTGAATTTTCTTGGATATTTTACTATGGCAATAGAAAGCAGAGCAGCAGAGAAGGGGATGTCTAGCTTGCTAGTGTGTGAACCGAAGGACATTCCTAACAGAAGGGCTCCAAGCAAAGGTAGTATGTTTTTTGTATAAATATTTCCTGGCTTTACCACTGATGTTTGAAAGCATCTACCATAGCACATGGCAAAGCCCTATCACACCATTTCAGGCCTAGTTAATGGAGCAGCTTTTCTACCTCAGTCTTTCCCTCCTCTCCCTAATCATAGCCATAATGACTCATGTACAGAGTATGCTCCATGGATTTAATAGGAGAGCCTGGACCTTTATGCATAGAGTTTTAGTCTCTTCCTGATGATCTGTATTATAGGAAGTGAAGTGTGCTAGCACATTCCTGAACTTATCTGACCATGAGTCTACAAATAGAATCTATTTTTGTCGGGGCTGTTTGCTTCTCATTCACAACTCCCTCTTGGCAAACAGGCTGACTCTCTTTTTGGCAGCTGGCTCCCATCTGCCCCCTGTTGGTCTGCAACTGTGGCCCTGGATTAATCAGAACTTCTAGTAATGAGGTATACAGTCAAAAAAAGAAAAAGAAAAAAAATCCCTGTGGATCTGAACATTCACTCCTGAAATTGATACCTTAGTACAGTCATTTAAATTTAGGATCTGGAAGGTCAGATTTATTAAGACTTTCCCACTTGTGCTAAACAGAAGGCATGTTGATGTCAGTGATTTATGTCTTGTACCTCCCTCTATTTAATCTAGGAAGTTGAACAGGTAAAAGAAACTCTGTTCAACAAACAATTCCCTCTGGTTTCTCTTATAACACCCCCCACCAAATGTCCAGGAAATGACTTAGAATATATATTATTTTGGAAACCAGTTCTTCAAGGTCTTGATTTAGTACAAATACATTAACAAGGAACATTACAGAAAGATCATTTATTCAGAGCCAACAGGGAAATGGGGTCCCTTCACAGGCACATTACTGAACTTCGTGCACAATGAAGTCCTACCATGCAGAACAGTGAGCCCATAGAAGAATAGCCAAGGACACATCCTGGAACTGGTTTAAGAAATGCAGGTGACATCCTCAAGGTCCTTCCTTAAGGGCAAATAGATGGTCTAGAGGATTAAGAGTCTCTCTGGGTCCAGACCTGTGTGGTTAGCTTTAGTTTACCTATCTGTCTTCTACTGAGTGCATTTGGCAAGGATCATTGCTATTAAATGGGAGGAGAAAGCAAACAAACAGCCGAGAATGATATAATTTGGGTTATCAAGCAACACAGCAGCTTCCTATCCCTTCTTCCTCACTGGTTTATAGGGGCAAGAAGGTCCTACCTATTTCTTCCTGATTGACTGTCACTGAGTCATATTTCATATGGTGGAGCCCAAGAGGACGCAAATACTCATAGAAACTACTTGTTCTTTGCTTTTATCTATCCTGTGCCTGGCCTTGTAGGCTTTTATAAAGCCATGAGGTTCTGTAATTGTGTGATTTCCTGTCATTTACACAAGTTCCAAATAGGAGGCTAAATAGTGATCATTCTTGGCTAGAGATAAACTTGTTCTGTCTGTTTTTACTCTTTCCTTGGTTAGGTTACTGATACCATATATTGCCATAGGTCTCACCTTTCTATGAAAGAAAATTCTAGGATAAACTTTTTGAAATTTAAGCACAGCCATGTGTTCACAAAATTTTGGGAGAGGATCCCCATAGGAGGTTGAAGGCAAAGCACCTAGCTGCTCTCTCTCTCTCTCTCTTTCTCTCTCTCTCTCTCTCTCACTGTCTATCTCTCTCTCCCTCTTTTCTTAAAGAATGATAATCTGAGCATGGAACTATTTATAGCTTTAAATAAGCCTCCAGTTCAATACACTGAAGCATACATAATACATTCTCCTCAGTTGAACAATACATTAGCAGGCATTCTGAAGGTTTTATTGTACCAGTTAGGTGCGATTATAATTAAGAGGATTGGCATAGTTAGCTCTGTGGGAAAAAAGGCTTGACCCAAGATAACACTTTAATATGAAGAACTTCTTCTTTAGTTAAAAACAGAAATTGGAACAATGATTCCTTTATGTCATCTCTCTGTTTAGGTGCCACCTTGTCTTGCTGCACTCAACCCTACAGTTTTGTTTCTGTTGGAATATGTGTGTATTAGATCATGTGTATAACATATGCAAATTACCCCTTCCCCTTTGTCAACCTATTGTTGCCTCCATGTGAAGGCTCTGGGTGGATGGCAGCCTGGGGCTATTTTCCAAACTATTTCCTTTTCCTGATGGTTACTTGCTACTCCAGTTCTAGAGGTTAGGTTATTTGTACTTTGTAACATTTGAGATTCTCCAGATGTTATTTTTCCTATGGAGCCCTATGACTGGGATATTGCTGTCTGAAGAGGAAAAACATATGACCTCAGGCAATGTCTTTGGGTTCTAGGGTCTCAGATGAAGCTTCCTGAAAAGTACTACTTCATGGACTGACAATCTTGGTCCTCTAGCACAAATTATTTCCCTCACTGCTGAGAGAAAATGTGCAATTACCAGACGAAATGTCACTACTCATGAAGCACAGGTAATGTGGGAAACAAGGCACATTTGCGTAAAGAACACACATTATTCTGAAATATGCCTGCCTCACTGGGCTTCCTTAAGAGTGAAATGCTCCTTTGGGAAAACAAGCTTTCACCAGTAGAATTTGGCTGTGACTAAATTCAGAGTTACCTTGTCAATTAAAAATGATAAATTGAGCCGGGTGCTGGTGTCTCATGTTTATAATCCTAGCTACTTCAGAGACTGAGATCTGAGGATCACAGTTCTAAGCCAGCCTGGGAAAGAAAGTCTGTGACACTCTTTATCTCCAACAAACTACTCAGAAAAAAGCTGAAAGTGGCTCCCGGATTCTAGCACTAGCCTTGAATATTAGAAGCCCAGGCCCTACCCCTGAGCTCAAGCTCCAGGACTGAAAAAATAAAAAGATAACTTTTCTCTATATGGGTCAGACAAACAATTAGCTCATGTTTACCATACAAATAGCTGAGATTCCAGAGCATCAGGATCATTCTTAAAAATCATTCCCTGGAATATACTGTAGGAGAGGACAGATAGGGCATCCCACTATTTTCAAGAGTCACTGAGCTTTGGAATTTGAGACAAACTGTCCTCAATGTATTCTTCCTTCCTGGCTCTTTGTTGGGATGGCCAACTATAATCACATCTGTCTACACACTGTCCAGAAAAAAATCCAAGGCCAACCTCAAGATAGATTTCTGTCTGATTCTGCTTTTATTTTTAGAGGCACATTGTCGGAAAGTGACATCCATTTACTGGTTATTCATTTTGCTTTCTGCTTCAGGGATGTTGATAAAATATGTGGATCTAAATAATTGCTTCCCCTCAGCCAACTCACAGAAGGTGTCCTGCTACATTAATATCCCAGGACAAGTGAAAGTTATGTGCTGTGTGTGGCAATTATTTTCTGGGTTGCTGCTTCTCTGTCAGCTATGCATGTGCCAAGAAGGCTATTGTTTGGTATGAAAAGATGGGAGAGGGGGCAGGTCAGATTTGGGGGTAGATGTAGAAAGAGGTGGGAAATTCTGAGCTTTCCTCTTTCACCCCTAATGTCTTTCAAAATCACTCTGGTCTCTCTCTCTCTCTCTCTCTCTCTCTCTCTCTCTCTCTCTCTCTCTCTCTCTCTCTCTCTCTCTGTGTGTGTGTGTGTGTGTGTGTGTGTACACATGCGTGCCAATACTGGGGTTTGAACTCAGGCGACACTATTCTTTAACTTTTTACCTATGATTGACATTCTTCCACTTGAGTCACACCTCCACTTTTAACTTTTTTTCTCCCAATAGTTTATTGGAGATAAGAGTCTCAGGACTTTCCTGCTTGAACTGGCTGATTACAGGCACGGGCCACCAGCAAGTATAAGTTTCTTTCTACAGTTGTACCTAGATATTTTTCATGATTTTTCATGTGCAAGTATCAAGGTTTCGAATGTTTAGTAAAAAATATTCTGTAGATTACATTCCCAAGAACATAATGCTTATACAAATGTATATTCCATGTTTTAAAGCTCAATTGTATTTTACTTTACATATGCACTTCGGTTAACATAGAGCACTAAGAATCTATCTGGTATTTTTGATCTCTCAAAATTAAAAAATATAGATTTTTAGGTTTTTGAAATGTTTGTGTCATAATCATCTCATAATTGACTATTTTAATTTTTGGCAATAAAAAGAAATTGGGGTATCTTTGGAACTGTTAAACCTGGTTTAATCCTTCTCTTTCTAGACTCTTTTTTTTTTTTTTTTTTTTTTTTCTGGCCAGTCCTGGGGCTTGGACTCAGGGGCTGAGCACTGTCCCTGGCTTCTTTTTGCTCAAGGCTAGCACTCTGCCACTTGAGCCACAGCGCCACTTCTGGCCATTTTCTGTTTATGTGGTGCTGGGGAATCGAACCCAGGGCCTCATGTATATGAGGCAGGCACTCTTGCCACTAGGCCATATCCCCAGCCCCTCTTTCTAGACTCTTGATAGTTTGGATAACTAAGCTATCCTAAAAACTAAAGTGGGCATTTTAATTGCTTATTTTGAGTTACTTTTAATGAACACTGCTCATTACAGTTTTACAAACCAAAAGTGTTTACTAATTCCAGTAACTACAATTTCTTTTTCAGCTAAATGAGTGCTAGGAAATTTTTGTTGCATTTCAAAATCTAAATAAACTACAGCCTTTATCCAAAAAAAGAAAAAAAAACAGCTCATTACACAGATGAAATGACCTGCCTTTCACAGATATTTTTCTGAATAGAATTCTTACTAAGATTGGCTTAACAAATGATAGAAAAATGTAATTCATCTGTGGGAAATCTTTAATCTTCCTCTCCCCCCCGAAAAAAATCAGAAGCTGGACACTGGTAGTTTATAATCTTAGCTACTCAGGAGACTGAGATGTAAGGATCATGGTTCAAAACCAGCCCAGGCAGGAAAGCCCATGAGACTTTTATTTGCAAATTAATCAGAAAAACTGAAAGTAGAGCTGGGGCTCAAGTGGTAAAGTACTAGCCTTCAGCTTAAAGACATTCTCCAGGTCCTGAGTTCAAGTCTCAGGATCAGCGCACAAACATATACACAACATACACACAAATACAAACACACACACACACACACACACACACACACACACACCCTCACATAGAAACAGAGGGACTTTGTAAATTTCACTCATTTCTGCTTCACCTTCTTTCTGTTCACAAAATAATTGGTTGCCTGTGCATAAGAGAATGAAGTCAGCTAAATATTCTCTGAAAAATGCATTATATGTTGTTGGTGTCCATAGTGATGGGACAGTGAGTGGAGAGGAAGATGAAGTTGTCTTTTGGTGAGCTTTCTGCTGAGAAAGATGGTTCTGTAAGTAATAATGTTGATAGTAAAACTAACAACAAATACCATTTGGTAATTTTGTTATAAAAGTGTATCCTATGCATCCAGTCAGTTATACAAAACAGCCACTGTTATTCTCAAATTCTGTCTAAAAACAAAATTTTGTATTTCATTTCCCAACCTCTAGTCAGTCCTAAGACTTTTGAGAATGAATCATCTGCAGTTGGTCTCTTTTCCCTTGTCCCTTCCTAGTTGACAACAGTACTGCCTACCCTAAATTTGACCATAAATTTTCCTAGCTTGACCTCTTTCAAGTGAGTCATGCTTAGCACTCACACCTCACCTTCCCATCACCCTTCACATAGTACTTTCCCAATCATACTGGTTTTACTATTCTTTAACTGTGTCATGACTGTTAGAAATTTGTATTTAATGTCTCTAAGGCAAATCGCTATAACCATGGCCTAAGAACTGTTATTTCCATCTAAAGAGGACAATGCTTCTAAGCTGGGCCATGTGTGTTCCCTGCTACCAAAAGTAAAGCACTGAAACATGACCATTTTTCATGAATTTTGGCCTTAAAGCTACTATGGCTTCACATTGCGATATATATATATATATATATATATATATATATATATTTGTATATGTATATATATACACACATATACATATATATATATATATGTGTGTGTGTGTGTATGTGTTCTTAACTCAGCCTGTGTGTTCCGATGGCTGCTTGCTTGTCAGACCACTACTGTCCCTCACTCTCTCAGGTTCCAAACTCTACAGTCTTTCTTGAATATGTTCTTCTTCATTTTGCTTTAAAATTTTGCATTGATTGCTTCTTGCTTCTAGCAATCACTCTCCAAGTGTTCACATGATTGGCTCTGCATCATGGTTATATTTTCACACTTAAAGCTTAAAAAATATCTAGTCATCATTGGGAGTAACATACAGTTATATTTGTACTCCCATGAGGAAGTCAACAGAAGTGTTTGGAAGGGGTGTGAATGATAGATGAAGTAGCAGATCTTAAAAGTGGTGACTGAATTTTGTGTGTAGGTATTGGGCTGAGCCTGAGTGCATAAGAACTTCAGTGGAGGAAGATGGATGTGCCTCTTCTACTTATTTGGTGGCAACTTTGTAAACAAATTAAATCATTATGTGTTCATATAGCCTTAGCAACTCTATTTGACGTCAACACTGAACAGGGAAAATCTGGGAGGATGGAAAATTGGCAAGTCAGTAGAATAGATGCAACAGCCATACAGATCAAGAAAACTGAGGTAGAGGGATGATTTAAACCCTACCTGAGGTTAAAATGAAGTGGCAGAAGCAGAAGTTAAATTGCAATTACTTTCTAAGCACCTGCCACACCTCCACTGATGTTCTAATCATGCTGATCTCATTCAGTTCTTGTCTTCTTATATTGAATCTGAATCACATAATCTCACATGTGACTCAATATATTCTTTCCTAAAGTGCCATGTGCTTATGTTTTGCCTTATCCATATATTTGTAAGTCTTGGAGTCCAAAGACTCACCCTTCATAGTCCTGGGGAAACAGAAGGCCATCCACAAATGTTAACCATTTAGGAAGCTATATTTCCTTTTTATCTCTGGAGATATTTGGCCAAGTTGCTATTATAGTTACTGAAAGATGAGTAGCTATGCTGCTATTTCATATGCAAAGTAATGCTATATAAGTAAGACTTGTTAGGATGCAAAGTTCAATTTAAACAAAACGAATATTGAGCTTCTCTGAATAATCTTAAGTACATATCTATGTATATGCACTTATCCACTCTACCTGAAATCCCTCTCAAGACTTTCTAAATGGAATCACAACACATCATCATTTATATCATCACAGGTAAACCACACATATCCCACTCAGAAGCATATCCATAGCTGAAGCAATCTGAAGGAGATACCATATTGAAATTACAGAGGTAGACTCTGTAATTGAACTCATTTTCCAACTTAGTCATCCAAGAATCATGTCCTGGGACATGAATGACTGCTTATCATGAAAGGGAACTTTTGCTCTTCCAATTCAATGGGACTGAGTTGCTCCCTCTCATAATGGAGGACTGGAAAATGGGTAGCATAGCTAATGTAGGACCCAACAGGGGTGGCAACTACTCATTTATTAACTAATTCACTCTGTTTATGAACATCATATAGGCCTAACCTGCACTTGGATAATCTAGTAAGTATTAACCACAAAAATCTATTACCTAGAAAATTCAAATGCTCAACCACATAAGTTGTGATAAGGGGAGTTTCATTCAATGCTGGAATCTTTTAAGGCTAGGAATCTAGCCACTGAACTGGATGTGGCTTGCCCAGTTACATTGCAAAATAATTTATTTTATACTGGCAGAGGATTTTTCTAGATGCCAACATGGTTGTGGATATAAAAGGCAGTAAACTCACAGTTCTCATCCTCGCTCACATGGCAGATGTCTCACTTTGTGTGGACTGCCAATGCTACCAAAATTTAGACATGTCTCTGTGAGATACAAAGAAAGCAGCGGAGAGGTTCATGTGCACCCAACATCTGTAGTAGATTGAAATCATTTGCCTTGCTTGTCACCTTAAACTGAAATCATAGCTTGCTCTTCCTGTGTTCTAGTCTGAAACACTCATCTTGGTCTGATTTATGGAAATTCATTTATGTTCTGGAAATGCAAAAAGTCCTTCTTGGAAAATGTTGAGGCATAGGCAAATTAAATTCACACAGGTGCATACTCATCCACATGTCAACATGTACAGGCTTGAAGAGATAAAAGGATTACCTTAAGAATTCCAGACATGTGAAATAAATGGAAAGAAAATTCTGGAAGAAGAGGCCATTGAAATAAGGCTGTGTTTGATCCTGGAGAGTAATAATATTTTGTTCCTTTTGAGTAAACAAGGGAATGTCAACATTATCCTTAGCATTCTGGAAAGGAAAATTGGGGGTACCCTCCATATGACATAGTCAAATATCTTCTTTCTCCTCATACACACCAGTGCTTTGGTGTCTTTATTTGTAAAGACTTGACATTTGAATAATCCAAAGTATTTTTAAAATATTTGGTTCTTAAACACAATATCACAGCAGCTCTAATAAAAATCACATTTGAAGATAGAGCAATGACTAAAAGCTCTTTACAAATCTAACCCAAGAAGCAAAGTTCAATATAAAGCATACAAAGGCTTTTTATTTTAGTCAATCAAGCAAACATTTGACATTCTTAATTTGGATTCTACCTATTTCCCTTCTCATCACAACTGATATTCATGAAATGCAATGACACCAGCATAACAGCAACTTTAAAAAGATGAAGTATCTTTCCCTTAATTAATGTCTACAAAGAGATTTAATGATGAAAAGTACCATTAAATGCCAAGTATTATTAATTATTTTTTGCTTGAAAGAGGCACAGCATCCTCATTATATACTCTTTTAAATATTATAAAATATTTGCAAAATAAGTTTTAAAATTATAAACAAGCCAGATGGAAAGGCATTTTCCATTCAAGATGAAACTAAGATCAAAACCCAAAGAAACCTGATTTGCATCCTTCAATGTACGCTCCAAAGACTCCTGTCACTCTGCTTTTATTTTTCCCATATCCCTTGTACATCTGCTATTTGCAACAAATTTCTACTTAAAATTGAGCATGAAAGTTAATCCCCTCTAAGAATCCCACTCTCCCCAACTTTTTCCACTTACCTTCTGTAAGGCTCTGAACCAATTTCTTTAGGAAAAAAAAACTCCAGAATTATTTGTGATATTATGACTAGATTAGAGACAAGTCTAAGCCCAGACTAGAGTTGGTCTAGTTTTAACAGCTCAATTCACTTACCTCATTGAAGACTTCAATTAAACCTTCCATTGTGCCATGTCCTTCCTGTGCCTGTGAGTGGTAGCAATGACCATATAACCTTTCCTCCCTCATTACTACTCAATTGTAGGCCCTGCCTTCTCATGAGCAAAGGCAGGTCAGTTGGCAGGGAAAAAATGTTAATGTTGAGCTTTTCATTTGTACGTTTTCTCCAAAGGCCCATCAACTCTAATCATTTATAGAATTACCTAGGTGACTCAAGGATCAAATATATTCTTGGGTTTCTTCCCCCTTATTCTTAAATATAGCTTCTTGGATGTCTGTCTGCCTGCACAGATGGTAGCACCCCTAAATCAGAGGAGGTTGGCACATACTTCCTAATCTTCTTTCTAGCTGCTGCTTTGCTCAGAAGAGCTCATTTCCTGGGAGTCCAAGTAATTATGTTTCACCTGTGCTATGTACTCCATAATTACATTATTTTCTTAATTATGCTTGATGACAGAGTTATCAAAATTCAACATGATCAAAACCAAAATAAAACCTGGGAGCAGAATGTTTCTTGCTGTCTCATCACAGTAATTTATAGGTAATACACATCACATATTTCCAGATAGGGAAAGTAGATGATTGGTTATGACCCAAAGTGGTTGCCTTTGGAATTAAGTGTAAATGTTTTAGGAATTCTATAGGATCTTCAATATCAGTATTGCTAATACTAGCATTATAGCAGTATGTATTAGTGAGGGTGACAAGGTGCAATCACAAAAGTAGACGGTGGGAAGGCACACATAATAGTTTAAGAGTGATGGGGAAAATCTTCATGAAAATGGTGCTTAGTGAAATTGGGTGCAATAACAGTTGCAGTCTCCAATTCCTCCACTTCTTCTTCCCCAGGTCCTGTCATCTACTTTTGTTTCTTCTTCCTCTTCATCCTAGTCATTCTCTGCCTCTTTCTTTTTCTTTTCTTCTGTCAACTTTCTTTTCCTTCTCTTTTTCTCTGCTTCCCATCTCCTATTTTTCCCTCTTTACTTCATAGACACTTCCATTGTGCCTTTGAAATTTTATTAGCTTCCTTATATCTGAGTTTCTGATATTAAATGAAAAGTTTTACTTATAAGGTAAGAGAGTAAGATTTATTTTTAAAAGATATACGAGGAGACAAAGGGTAAAGGGTGAGCCAGTGCAACTGTGATACTCACAAGACATTATGTTGGAAATTATCTGTACACTTGGGGGAGAAGGAGGTGAAGGGAGGGAAGGTGAGAGAAAAATGAGGGGAGGATAACAAGTATAACAAGAAATGTACACACAACCTTATGTATGTAACTGTAGCCCCTCTGTTCATCACTTTGACAATAAAATTAAATTTAAGATAAGATACACAATGATATTATTATTTTCCAAATGAATCAGTTTCCCAGTTCTCTTTGGCCAGCTGATACTTCAGAGATAAGATGACAGCTGTCTTTACTCCACATTTTTCCTCATGTATCCCATCGCTTCAGAGTGAGCAAACTTACTAGAGTTTCCCAGTGCAGGATATGTTTGCAGGTGCTTCAAAAATCCATTGTCAGGCTGGGCACCGATGTGATGCCTCACACCTATAAACTTACCTACTCAGGAGCTGAGCTTTGAGGATCCTGATTCAGAGGCAGCCCAGGCAGGAAAGTCTGTGGGACTCTTTATCTCTACTAAACTACCAAAAAAATGTAGAAGTAGAGGTATGGATCAAGTGGTAGAATATTAGCCTTGAGTGAAGATAGCTCAAGGACTGCACCAGACCTTGAGCTGGAGCCCCAAGACCAGCACACACGCATGCACACACATTCATTCCCAGAGTCGGCTTTACACAAGTCAGTTTGGTGATCCAGATGTACAAAGTAACATAAGAGCAATAGAGAGATGCAACACTTGCCTCTCATTACTACCAGCCCCCCACCCAAATGTCTCATAGATATTCTCTCATAGACGCTACTCTTTGGGATCCCTTTGTTCAATCAGGTTATATCCAGGTGCAATTGCCTTTTCAAGTTATTCTTACAGGAAAGGAGGATTTTCATTTCCTTTTCTCTTGAGACTTAGGAATGTATGATATTCAGAAAGAAGGAATGATACAGAAATGGTTTTGGACACTAAAGGCAGATCTTAGGGCTAGATATGGAGGTGCATGCCAATAATTCCAACATTTTGAGAGGTGAAGGCATGAGGCTCATTATCCAAGGTTGGCCTGGGCAAAAAGCACAAAAACCTATCAAAAGAAGAAAGAGAGGAAAGAAAGAAAGAAAGAAAGAAAGAAAGAAAGAAAGAAAGAAAGAAAGAAAGAAAGAAAGAAAGAAAGAAAGAAAGAAAGAAAGAAAGAAAGAAAGAAAGAAAGAAAGACAGGGTGGGAGAGAAGGAAGGAAGGAAAGAAGGAAGGAAGGAAGGAAGGAAGGAAGGAAGGAAGGAAGGAAGGAAGGAAGGAAGGAAGGAAAGGGAAGGGAAGGAAAGGGAAGGGAAGGAAGGAAGGGAAGGAAGGAAAGGAGGGAGGGAGGGAGGGAGGAAGAAGGAAGGAGTAAAGCAGGCAGACAATTTGGAGGAAAGATGACATTGTCTGGTCTGGGTATTGAGGATGGTGAGCAGCAGAGGGGCCCCTTCTTAATGTGTTGGGGATAAAATGCACCAGAGTTGCTACTTTTATGTTTCTAACTCAAGGTCTTTCCAGTCTCCTGACACTGCCATACAGTTCCTTGAAAAATACTGCTGTCTTCAAACTGTCTGCGTGTGATATTATGTATTACTCAGGTAGCTCTTTTGCTTATTATCTTTTGTAAGGTACCAAACATTAAAGATCTGTTTTTTCTGAGTGAGTGAGCTATTTAATGCCATTGACTTACTCTGGTGTCTCTGCCTAGGACCCAGCCTGGGTATTTTATTACCTTTGGTACAGATATATTGAAATGAGGTGATCAGCTTTACAGATTTCTCCTCATTGTACATATCTGTGTTCATTCTCTGGGCTGGAGTTAACTTCCTAAAGGTCATATGGGAACAACTTCGTCTCCAATATCCACAGATTTATAGCATTTCTAGTCTGCAAGGCTTTATGCCATATATTTAGCTTAGGAATAGATATATGTAGCTTAGGAATAGGTAAAGCAGGTTTTATTTGTTTGTTTTATTTTTGGTACAACAAAACAAAACAAAACCACCAGTACTACTCAAGAAAAAAATAAAAGATTTAACCACAAGTGATATTGCAATGGAGGAAGGAAAGTGGGAATCATTTGTCACTGATAGTTGAAGTATTAAAGTATGAGTGTCCATTTCTATGAATGACACTATTGCTCATTTTTATAGAGCAAAGGGATTTTCAACTAATTTTGGAAACTTCAACACTGCAATGGGCTAAATTTTCATTTCCCTTCCTGTTTGGTATATTAATGCTGTGTTTACCCTTGAAAAAGTATTACCGATGATGATTTATGCAAAACCCAGTCAGCTCCGTGGCTTCATCAGTTTCAATTAAAACAAGTCTCGGAGGAAGTGCATTACTGGCTCATTGGCTGTGTGTCACCATTACGCACATAACCAGGTATGGTCCGTTTACCTAAAGCATTATCTTTGTGAATCCTCCTGGAACCATAAACACCTCTCTGAGAGAGGAATACTGTAGACATTTGGTCTGATGGCCTTGGATTCAAACAAAATCCTATCCAGGACAATATAATTATGTATTCAACTATATTGTCGGTTGGTTTAGTTGATTGAGGCCATTTGAGGTCAACCACAAACTTTCCTTTTTTTTTTTTTTCAGTGCTGAACTGGGAAGACAAAAAAACAAAAACAAAAACAAAAAAACTATTGAACATTTATCATTTTCTGATTTCAATGAACAGTGTTTGATCAATCTCTAGGCACTGTGGTCATAGAGAGTTAATCATAAAGCATGCGCATTTTCTGAAATGAAGTGCTGGCTTCTGAGCTCATTAATCTCAATGACTTCAACTACCCAGAGGTCACAGGAATTTTCATGGTGTGTTCCCCATATCCAGGTGCTCTAATTACTAATTTGGCTGCATAGTTATTGAAATCTCCTCTCTACCTGGCAGCCCTTCCCAAATCTAGTCCAAACAGTGTCACGGGGTTTGCCTGCCAGGTCCAGGAAGGGCCTTTTCTCTTTCTGAGTACCAGAGTGAGGGAGAGCCAAACCTGATTTCAATGGCAGTGCCATTTTAATCTCATTTGGAAATTCTTGACTACAGGCTGTCTATTTTAAAAGTCAAGGGAGCCTGTGCTTGCCAAGTGAGCACTCCTAGGACAGCTTGCCAAAAGTGGGGCATGATTCCCAGCTAAGAAAGTACATCTGCCTTCCTTCATTTTCACAGAGCCCCAAGGCTGAGATGGAGTCATAGAGTCATCGAACTGGGAGGCTGAGAGCTCCTCAAACTCATGAATTGATTCTACTTCCCAACTTCATCTCTTCACACTTGTCTTCCTTATTATACATGAAACAAGCAGACTCCAAAGTTCCAAGAGTCTTCCTACTTCAGAAACTTTGCCCTGGCTGCTCTTTTCATCTGCAAAATTCACATCTCTACTTATTCAACAGATACTTATTTATTTGCTTATAGGTTGAATAATATCCAGTATCTAAAACATCCAAATATCTACAATGTTCTGAAATTTAAAATCTTTGGAGCACCAACATCAACACTCAAAAAAAAGTCTGATTTGAGGGTAGTTGGATTTTGGATGCAAAATTTTGATCAAACGTTGCTCATTGACATAAGAAAACATTAAATGCTCAAAGAACATTCACTAGGTTAAAAATCTATCCAAAGAATCCCAAAGCAGAAAAAGTATCAAATTTGGAATCGCTTTTTATAAGCATATTTGGCAAGTGAGACTCAGCTTGTACTATAGGAACAACCCTCCAAATGGCCCTTTTCCCTGTCAGATACAGATTGATGGATTGGGTACATATGCTTGGCAAGGCCTACTTGCTGTGTCTACAAAGAGTGAACTAGGCACAGATAGGAGATTCCCAGTGAATATTCCAAAGGTTGGAACTTGTACTCATGAGAAGGGAAATGTGATTAGTTAGCATGACAAGGATTACTTCCCTGGACAGCTTGTCGGTCCTTATTCTAGTAGCTCCATCCACAGACCAGGATAATGAAATTAGGAAAGCCCCTTATGAATAGTTCTGACAAGTTAGGTTAATTGTATTCACTTTCTACTTGGTAACCTGTACTATTTGTATATGTATCTCTCTAACAGCCTTTTCACTGAAATTTCTTTGTAATACTCCCTAGTTTTGCTCTCTATTTTGCTGTTCTCAATACTACAGAATGGCTTTGTCTTTCCAGCATGCTTTTTGATGCAGCATTTTTTTAAATGACACAATAGTAACCTTGACTTGTCCTTCTCCCTCTTCCCCTGTCTTTCCCTCTGGCAGTCTCTCAGGCCACTACTAAAGGACTGTCCCTTTATCCACAGATATGCAAATCACCTTTCTACTGTCTTCAGTGTGCTTCTTCCTCTACCTTCCTATTGGTTTGACCAACAACTGCATTTCTACATCACAATTTGCCTTGTCTTCTGAGGGAAGGGGCAATCTGTGGGAGGCCTGTAAAAAGGGTTTAAAAATGCTGGTTTTATCTTCAAATACATGGTTCCACTTTGCTGTTTTCTACCTTCCGTCTCTGTAATCACATGTGAGTCACAAACATCCTAGAACTTTGATTTTTTCAATAAATTTGAAATAATTACAAGAAATGTACTCACTGCCTTACATATGAAACTTTAACCCCTCCTTACTTAACTTTGACAATAAAGGAAAAAAATAGACAAAAAAGCTCATATGACTATTACTGTGAGAATCCAATAGGTATGTATAAGGGACATTGCATTTCTCTAGCAACAGAATGTTGACAGTAAGTCCAGCTCTTTCTTTAGAACAGTATGGGGAAGTTCTCTGCCCTCAAATCAGTCAAGACTAGAAGTCCATCTTTAGCAATTTCCTCCTGTGGAATAAGCATTACTTTTTGTGGTCCTTTGTGGAAATAAATATACTCTTGGGATGCTGTATGCATCAGAGTTCCAAGCAAAAACAGAAAATGGAAAGTTTGAACTATAGGGAATTTAGTACAGGGTATGAGCAGAATTGAGGGGACTTGTAAGGAATGAGGTAGTACACAAGACCTATCAACAGCAAGAAGCTAATACTATCTTAGAAAATAACAGTGTTTAATTTTAGTAGCAGCAAAACCATAGAACAGAATTTCAATTCCTTATGGAGTTCCTGTCATGTGTTAAACTAACTCAGTCTAGGCTATTTGATGGCTCTCAAAGGCTATAAATTGGGATATAGGGAGAGAACACAAAAATTCAGTTGCATAATGGTTTTCAAGTTTCAGGCTGCCTCTGAGTCAGGAGCATAATATAAAATGGATTCTTGGCCCCATATCAGAGTTTCTGATGATAAGATTCAGTGAGCCTAACATGAAGGTTCAGAGTATGTATTTTCATGTTCTCCTTGCTACTGTTCCTGGCACAGGCTTGAGAAACATTGAACTATCATCACATTACATGATACTAAATATGACTGTCCCTACAGTTTATGGGGCAGAGACTAGAAACTCAAAGTACAACAATGGAAGACCACCAACACAAAAGAGAATAAGATCATGTGAAGTTGTCCTTGGAACTCTTAGCTCACTGGTTCTTCAAGGTTATGTAAACATAGCCTAGAGAGTAACTGAGGGAAGCCTGTAGTAAGGGCCACATCAAAAGGAATCATAGGAAGGCACTGACAAGCTGAGGGAGCTTTCTAGAAATCCACTTGTGGGCTGGGGTGTAGATCTCTGGTAGAATATTTGTCTATCATTTGTGCATATTTGGTCCGGATATTTAGTACTTTAAAAAAGGGAGAAGAAAAAGAGAAGGTAAAGGGGGAGGAAAGGGGGAAGAGGAAAAGGAGAAAGTGGAGAGGAAGGAGGAAGAGGAGGAGGGGGAAGAAGAAATAAAAGAGGAGGAGAAATAAACATATATGTATATATATATATATATATATATATATATATATATATATATATATATTTCCACTTAATAGATGGGAGAAGTAGGAACTACCAATCCCTGATTTAGGAATGGAACTATAAACACAAAAGGTCTGTTGCCAAAAAGGCACAAGATTATATTGGGAATGTCCTAAGTTTCTAGGACTTGCTGAAATAAAGATGAATGAATTTTATTTTTCTAGTCATATGGACAGGAAAGAAGGTTACTAGCTTGGAGTTATCTTAAAAACTATTTCATTTTCTGATGAAGTAGTTCAAGAGTAGAATGACTGCCTAACAAACTCAAGGGCCTGAGTTCAAACTCCAATGCTTCTCCTGGAATAAGCAAAAACAAATGCAAACAACAATATCAAAAACCTTCCATCATACTCAAATACAAAACATAACTACCACTAACTATATGCTTCTAAGAATACATTATTGAACAAAAATACATAGACAAGTTAAACAATAGACAAATGCTCCATGGAGAAGTATCTCAAGTACTTTTATAGATATTCTGAAATATATAAGCAGCAGATCCTATCTCTCCACTTCTTAAGCAGAAGATTCTCCATGGATGATTAGGATTCTGTGGGAATAAGAAGATCACCGAATGTAAAGAAAGGGCATTGTTTTAAAATGAGCTATCTTTGGTCAGTGACTCAACATCAAATGGGGATATCAGCTGCCTGGGAGAAGCCACACTAGATCTAAATTTGCCTTTGCTGGAATAACAGGTGCACATTAACAGAACAGTCAAATCTTTGCCCATCTCAACTCTCTTTTCACTTGTTTGTATCTACAAGTCCTCTGGATTTCCTTAAAATGGGAAAGCTGTACTACATGGGTTCATTGTAAACATCTGTTCCTAGAAATATTTTCACTGGACATCCAAATCTAATCATCTAGGGACTCAAAATTTGCTTGAGTATTATTTTAATATTGTTGAGACCACATGGCACACAAAGAAATAAATGTATTATTCTCCAAGGCATCATCTATCTGCTCCTCTCACCTTTAGATGGAAGAGCTAAGCTGCTGATAGCCTTCTGTCATACTTAACAGACTCTCATTCAAATGCAGACCAATTTTTCCCTAAGATACAATTCCACTTGAAGCATTTGAATTTGTATGCCAAATTTGTACCTTAAAAAATAACAGAAGATATAAATTTTCAGCACTGAGTTGTAGGCTTTGGAAATGAGAAGGTTAGTAATGAAAAAAACGTCATACCACATTGTGAATAAGTTATAATGGTGATGAATGTCATGTCAATAATGCCTTTTACCCACACTGAGATTAGCATGCAGGTCACAGCAAAGTGAAGCTCTGAGTGGGATAGAGACTTGCTCACTCAGCACCTTTGATTTCTCAGACTCTATTATCTTGCTTACTTAGTAAATTTAATGTTGTGTAATTTATTTTTTATCGCCTCATTTGTAAGTCTCTCTTTCTTCAATCCAAGATATCTTCAGGGGCTTAAAGTGCCTATTACACTCAGATGTCCATTTATATAAAGGATAAGAACACTTGTTAAAGAAGTTGAGCAGCAAACACTGCAATTTATTGGAGAGGAGAATGAAGGTACCATGTTGTGCTCTAAAATTACCAAGACAAGGATGGATTGAGGACTAGAAAATAGCAAAAGCTGTTTAGCAATGAAGACTATTTTTCAAAATGAAAAGACTTTTATCAAATTGTACAAATAAAACGCATTCCTATCAACATTTTTATCGCTCATGAAGGGTCTTTTTATAACTGATTTGTTCAGATCATATTTGTCCATTCAGATATTTTATTTGTACATATAGCCAGTGAACACCAACCCCATTCTTCTTCCTCTTCTGCCTTGTAAATCTTCCTTCATTCTATTATCATTCTTGTTAAGTGAACTTGCTCTTAGACACAGAATCATAATGCTCAGAGAACAACACAAAAGAACCTGTTCTACAAATTTGAAATTACAGAAACTCAATATCATGCTCCAGGCAAACAAAGAATAATTATTAACACATTGAGAGAAGTATAATGTCTAATTCATAAAGGCAAAAGTATACAAATACTGAATATTTATTCTTTTCTGTCTTAAGCATCAGTGAGAGCTGTGTCAGTTCAAATCTGATAGCAAACTAGGATGTATAAAGAACCCACTATACGTTCAACTTTGCCAAGAGAATGAGGCAAAATTAATTTCTCTAAGACCTAGGAACTAGGTGAGTGTTCTCATGATCGGACTGATTATGAAAAGCAAATTAGCTAAACTCTCTGTGGTGTTAGGCACAGTACATCCATACATGTACTATGTCCATATAGACACATTAAAAAAGAACTCAATTTATAACTACATGTCCAATATGTCAATGAAAATGAGAGTCTGTGGGGGGAAGGGAAAGGGGGAGGAGAGAGGGGGGTATGAGGGACAAGGTAACAAACAGTACAAGAAATGTATCCAATGCCTAACGTATGAAACTGTAACCTCTCTGTACATCAGTTTGATAATAAAAATTTGAAAAAAAATAAAAATAAATAAATAAATAAATAAATAAAAACAAAAGAAAGAAATTGAGAGTCTTGGAAAGAAGCACAAAAATTCTCAAAGTTGTTTTCAATGTACTTTTTTGTTTGTAGACTAGCCATGAACTTGAGCTTTGGCACGCAGTTATCTGTGTTGGCCTTCCTGGCTTTCCTGCTTACCAGCTCTGTGGTTCTGGGAGAGTTACTTAACTCCTGTGTACCTTGTTTCCTCCACTAGAAATGAGGCTAATAAGAGCCTACATTTGTTCTAAGGCTAATGCAAGCTTATGGCTGCAGTGGCTGCCAAATTGGAAGCACTTGATTAAACAATTTCTGATTGCTATGGTTATTTCCTTAGAAATGACAGGATCAAAACAAATCCCAGTTCCTAATAGGAAACTTTGTACCCCCTGGCAGTGATTTCTGGGATTACAGAGGTTCTGTGTGGGCCCCTGGTCACAAGGGCTTTTGAAACTAGAGCAGGGAAGTTTAAAGTTGATGTACAAGGGAAGGTAGAGATGGAACAACATACGTATTCTAATATCCTAGTCTCTCTATGTTTTGATGGTCTTTATTTTCATTTGACTGAAGTTCATCCCCTCATCTTTGCCCTCACTGAGCAACTCAGTGCTGACATGACTGTGGTGAGCCCTGCTATCCCCACAGGCAGATTCACATTAGCTCCCACAGTGCATCCTCTTCTGTCTCCTCCAATGCGCCTCTTCCAGCCTAATGCATGGAGCTCCTTTCGCCATCCTTCACTTCCTTTTAGCATATAGGCATTCGGCCCTGCTGCTCAACCTGCTCAACCGTGATATTCTGCTCTGACAGCCAGCCTAACCATTTTCTCCAGATCTCTCATTTAAAAGCTCACCTCATTCAAACAATCTTTTAACAATGAAAATGGTTCTCTGCAAGCGATCCAGTGACAAACTAGAAAATGACTACATCCTTCATCTCTCCCTATGGAACATTTTCATTGCCATAACTCACTAAGCTATGAAGCATCTTTCTATGACATACTTGGCTCTGTTCATCTCTTTCCATTACCCTTATCAATTCATCAATTTCTCTCCAACTGTTTCCCTATCTGTAATCATACAGATTTTTATTTTCTATTGAATTTTCCATACATTTTTATTTTACTGGTGCATTCAACTAAGTAACTAGAAGCAGTCTGTTGTTTTAGACCATGACTATTCTTTTTATGCTCATAGTTTCTCTCTGAATCTCCTCAATCAGTTGTTTCAATCAGTCAACTATTTGCTGAGTGCTTATATTTGGAGGCACTCTTGATTTTAGGTTCATCTTGATTAGTTCCACCAAAAAGAAAAGGGGTAATAAGTTTTGACATCTTTGAGCAAAGGAGATGGAAAATTATATAGCATTTTTTGGTTCTTCATAAAATAGAGGTTTGAAAGTTTTGAAATGGTAAGGATGGCATGTTTGGATTTACATAGACATATAAATCCAAAGCCTGGTGAATTTCCACAAAAATACATTTTGATTTAGGACATTCTTTTTCTCATGAACAGACCATGGCTCCTGTGTTTCATTCATCTAGCCTGCTGTGAGGTGTGCCATCCAGGGCTCTGTTAGAATATAAATGATGGAGAAATTGTAGAAGTCAAAAGAAAATGCCACATACTACCACAAACCAAATAAAAAGTTCAATGAAAGGTTCTTTGGCAAGTGTTATTTTGTGTAGCCATACCAATTTTCTGTGGTAGCACATTTCCTGACTTGAATGTTAGGGCACAATATTAGGTGCTTTGGAGCGTCTTCTGCTGTATTTGTGCCTTAAATCACCATGCATGCTTGGTGCTTTGCCATTTACAATGTTAAGTCAATAATGACATTAGCTTTTGACAAACGTATTTAATTTTGCATAGAGGTAAATCTACTAAGCTTTTGCACATGATGACTAGGCTTTAGATTTTGTGTTGTGATGGAGATATGTGGAATTGCTTTTCCTTACTTCTGCTTTCTCTAAACTCACTTCTCACAAATAGGCCAAGATGGACTGCGGGGCATTTGAGTCAGTGGTCTCTTTTCTGTCTCCAAGGCTTTGACCAACTCTGAATGAAGTACCTTGACAAAAGGACGCTTTCCCTCCATGGTGAGATTTCAGCCTTTCCAAGCCCCTGGGCAGTAATGCTTTCCTTCTTCAAACTCTAATCCTGGACTTTCAACTCTGCTATCCTAGAATCTTGATGATTCTGCTCTCTGACAAGGATGAAGTTAACACTTTTGAAAAGTAAAGCTGGAGAAATAGCACTTATATTGTAGACACAAGACCCTAGATTCTCCCCCAGCATCTTCCCAGGAAAGAACTTAGAGAAATAAAAATATCATAGTAACAGAAACCAGAGGCTGATGGTTAGGGAAGGTTCAGTGCAAGGACTTGCATAGTTGGGCCATCAGGTCATAGAGACACTTCAAGTGGAACACATTTCTTTTTTGAGCATAATACACATTAATATTAAATGGGGTGTTTTCTCCTCCATCTGTTTTTCTAGGCTTCTGAAGTAGAGGTACAATGACCTAGTGCCCCATTTACTGTATCCTAAGGTGCTTGCTGTAGTACAGCATGTATCTCTTATGCTTGACTCAGCCCTAAAGCTCCTACCAAACCTTTGGAAGCTAGATCATGGTCCCCAGGCACTAAGCTTCCGTGGCTTTAAACACACTGATACTTCCTTTTCTTAAACTATTATGATGATATTTTGGTAATGAGTAAAGGGGACTCTATGATTTTCTGTAATTAGATGTATTCCCTAGCTTTAGTCTGTGTGGAGAGGTGATTGGAGGAAGGGAAGAAAAAATAACAGAATAAAGGGAAAAAGAGATAGTGAATTAAAAAAAATTGCTATGTTTTAATTTTCTATCCAGTCAATGGCTGGGGTGAAACTTCTGAGGCTAGCTAGCCTAGATGTTTCAAAAACATTTTTAAATCTACGCTTTCTTCTTCACATTGAGTTCATTTATTTTATTAGCATATGCTAATCACACAAAATAATGATTTGAATACAACATTTTCATACACATATGTAATGCATTTGATCATAACTCAACTCAATTGCCTTTTATTTTCTCCTTCCCTTTCTCCCTGCCTCTTCCTCTTCTCTACTAAGCTCCCCTCTATTTTCATGTCTTTTTTGTTTAAATCTAGAACTTAGTTTTTTACATGGTGATGTCATTTTGAATAGGTGAGCTGAAGTCTCTATGTGGTTTAAGTTTCTATTTCCTGTATATCTGCTTTTTAAAAAGTGGTTGTCAGTTATGGAGAATATATAAGGAAGGCTTTTTATGTAACTTATGTGCATTCTGTCTAGTAAAGGTTTCTGGGAGTGGCTCCAATACTAAGAATAGTATTATTTTTTAACATTCATCTTAAACTGGGTGCCAGTTTCTCAGGTCTGTAATCCTAGCTACTAAAGATAATGAAACCAAAAGATTAGTTTAAAATCTGTCCAGGCAGAAAAGTCCTTGATACTATCTCTAAAATAACCAGGAAAGAAACAAAGGGCAATACTTAAAAGACAATATGTTGTAAACCAACCCTACAACTCAGGGATGAGGACTGGGGTGGAGAGAAGATGGGAGGAAAATGAGGGAGGAGATAACCAGTTTGAGAAGAAATGTACTCACTGCCTTACTATGAAACTGTAAATCCTCTGTAATCACCTTGACACTAAAAATTTAAATTAAAGAAGAGTAGGGCTGTGACTCAAGAGACAGAATTTGGTTAAGTGCCAGTGAGCAAGCCCACCAACTGATCAAGCATGAATACTTGAGTTCAAAATATATTTTTGGCATAGGTATATAAATACAATATATTATTATATATAATATATAATAAATATTATATAATATACATTATTAAATAATTATATGTCATTAAATAATTGTAATATAATAAATATTATATAATATACATAATATAATATATTATATATTATATAATATACATATATTATATAATAATACATTGTAATAATAAAAATGTATTACATACAAACATATTCTATATAGTATATTTTATATATGTATATATATATTTACACACACACTGATGGAGGGAACTGATCTATTGTAAAGTTGTCTTTAATCTTGCAACTGCTCTGGTTTGTAGATTATGTACAGGATCTAAAATTAAAAATGAGGATACCATATATATGTATATATGTATGTATGTGTATGTGTATATATACGTGTGTATATTTATATACATATGTGTGTATGTGTGTGTATATATATGTGTGTGTATATATATATGCAGGTATCATTTAGAATAATGTATGTGAATGCCTGGACACATGTCCATTTGTGGAACAGTCGTGGCTAGATAAGGCTATAACACAAAACAACACTTGGGATTGTAGGGCTTCAAAGGAGAAATGCTAACAGCAGTACCAACACTTTTTTGAGAATATCTCACATATTTATTTCTCATAATCTTTTAGTAGAAAAGGAAGCTATGGCACAAAGAGATTAATATGCCCAAGATGTCATGAAGGTCTTTGTTTTTCATTGAAGGAATTTATAAAATTTAAAGCACATAAAAGAAGACCCATGTAACATTGAGGGTAATTAGGTTTTTTTATGAAAAGCTTCAGATTATAAATGTAAATTTTGTCAAAATTAATCTATGAATTCAATTAAATCCAGACTTAAATCCCTTCAGTATTTTAAATAGTGCTGTAGAACATGATTGCTATTATATTGAATTAGACTCATCTGGAAGATAAAATTCCCAAGGTTTGCCTTGAAATTTTTGTAAAAGACATATGCATAGTGACTTTTCTTAGCCAATATAAAAAAGCACAATAGTAACTAAAGATGCATGATAGTAATTTCAGAGGAGATTAAAGAACAATAAGTGTTGAAATCCAAAAAATAAATGCCTGTATTTCTCTAAGATGGCATTTCAGAGGAAAATGGGTAGGTTATTGGAAAAGAAGCCTGGGACATTTTATTTTCCATCTTGAGAAAGCAAAGTTAGACAGTTAGATGCAGAAAAAATTCTAGGAAATAAAATATTAATGCATATTGTAAAATTATTATTAGATAGCATTTTATCAAGGTGGCAATGGAACCGTTTAAAGAATGTAAATATTTCACAATCTACAAAAGGAAAACAACAGCAGATTTGACTACATGAGAGAGAAAAAACACTACATACAACAACAAAAACCATAAAAAAAATGCAGCTGAAGACACAGCAATGCCTGGTTAAATGAACACCAGACCAACTATAATAAAAGCACACATTTCCAGAAGCCCCTTAGAGGAGCCCAGAGAAGGTTCATGCTTAAATTGCTGTCTAAATCAAATAATTCACCCTTGCCTTTCTTTTTGCAAACTTTCATAATTGACTCCCTCCTCTTCATTCTCAACTGATGCCCTTCTCATTTCACTGAGAAAACAGAACCAGTAAATCAGAATGAAGTTCCTTATCCTATGTGAACTCATTGCTCAGTTCATCTGTTCTACAGTTCTACACCTATTGTTTGCTTTGTTGCTTCTAGTTACAAGTGGATGGACCACTTTGCCTTTTTTTAAAAATTTTTTTTGTCAAAGTGATGTACAGAGAGGTTACAGTTTCATACATTAGGCATTGGATACATTTCTTGTACTGTACCTACTTACAACTTTGTTTCTACCATTGTCTGGTCTCCCTTCTTTAATCATTAATTTAAGCTCTCCATTGGCTCATTGCCATCACCTTAGAAGAACCTACCCAATATTGCAAAAATAAAGTAAGATTTCCCTTGGTATAAATCTTTCTCCAGCTATTTCTCCTCTCCATTTCTCTGTTCTTCCTCTGAGCAAAAAGTCCTCCAAAACAGATTTCCTTTGCCCTACTTTCTCAAGATCAATTCATTTTGAATCTTGTCTCTTTTCACTGAAACCTCTTCTCTCAAAGTAACCAATGACCTTCATGTTTCCAATTATAATAACCCCTTCTAAATCCTCAGCTCTGCTAAATTTCCTCCTCGGTTGCCATAGATCTGAGCTCAGAATCTGACACTGTTGTAATTCCTCCCCAAAGCTCTCATAGAGCTCAGACCTACTCTAGAAGAGAGAAAGAACTGCTTGGGTACCATCAAGCTGCAAGATAAGAAATAACAATAGCAATAAATTTTATGTAACATTTGCTGTGTAGCAGTTCCTGTTGTAAGCTCTTTCTTGTTAGCTTCTGGGACACTTTACTTTCCTGATTTTTGTTTTTGTTTTCCATTCTACTGGTCACTTCGAATGCTCCCATTCTGTACTATCCCCATTCTTTCTCAGGGGACATTGGAATACCTCAGGACTTGACCTTAGACAGCTTCACTTGCTGCCCACACTGACATCCACATGTTTTATGGTTTGAAATACCATCCACACACCAGTGACTCACACAGCCTTCTGCTACTCAGTACAGTCACTTCCCACTTGAACTTCAGACTCCTCCAGACCACTGCCAACAAGAGTGATAAAGTAAGCTTCTCCAACTCAACATACACAAAGTGACCCCAAGTTTTCTTCTCCATCCAAACAGACAAACACTAAGATGACCTAGCGTGTGACCTAAATGCTGAGATTGGGGTGCTTAGTTTATGAATCACCTGCTATATGCCAGTCTCTGTTTGAAGTACTTCTAGATATATTATTGTATTTAACATTTGCAATAATATTATGGGTAAAGTGTTATCATTATTTTCTAGATTGGGAGCTTAGAAAACAGTGGCATAAAAATAACAATGTTTCTCCAGGTTGCCAGAAGGTGAGTTGATTATAATTTTATTCCTTAAACCTGGATTCACAGCCCATGTTCTTTAGTTTCTATATATGTAATTTGTCATGTCTCATATTTATTATTATGATGGTAAGGTTTAGGAGAGAAAGAAACATTAGAGCACTAGTAGATCACTAGTTGTCAAAGTGGTTGCCTGTGTAAATTTATTTGCTTTTGTTTATATATATATACATATATATACACATATGTATACATGTATGTATGTATATATATATATATATATATGTTGTTGGATATAAATGTGTTGGGAAAGAAGGCATGTAGGTTCCTAAGTATTGTTTTGTTTTAGTTGTTATTTAGAAGCTATTTTCTCTTTTTTCATTCTTTTCTCTTCCTTGTCTTTCTCTTTCTCCCTATCTACCATTCCCTTAAGCACTTCCTTTCTTTCTTCTTCCTTTCCTTCCTTCTTGCTGTTTATACTATTTTACTTTGCCAGATGAGCTGTCAGTATTCAACTCCCAGTGAGTCATTTGTCTTGTTTAAACACAGTCTATTAGCAGCTTCAGATGTGAATATGGCTAGCTGACTGATGAAATCATGAAGTGGGTAAATGCTTTGTTTAATATGGTATTCTATCCCTCCAGCCTCAGTTCTTCTTCCACCTGTACTTGGATAGAGAGGTGAAAGGCATGTTAAAATGCTCTCAGTTTTACCTGGCATGTTGAAAATAATTACAACAGTGGAATAACTCTTGTGTCCATAATGTGGAGTTCATTTCACTTGGCATCATCTTATGTGATCATGTGGGTGTAGCTATTGGGGGTATTTTGATCTTCTACCATGACTAGCCTAATCATGTACTAGCTATTCCCTAGGAGGGACACCATAGGGTTTATGTTTCTTTGGGTCTAGGTCACTTCACTTAGTATGATTTTTTTTTGTGTGGTTTTTTTTTCCTTGTCTGTTTGTTTGTTAGATTGTTTTGTTTCTCTTGTATTCCCCTCCTGTGGTTGTACCCTGCTACCACTGTATCTCATCTGAGTTCCCTGGATACTGTTTATACGGGTATTAGAACTGGGAAAGGGAAAGGGAATATCAAAATCGAGAGACAAAGAACAAAAAGATAAACCACTCAAAAAGTAGTACTTACAAAACCATTTGGTGTAAACCAACTGCACAACTCTTGGGGGGAGAGGGGAAGGGGGAGGGATGAGGTGGGGGGAAATGAGGAAGGAGGTAACAAGTTGAACAAGAAATGTACTCACTGCCTTACATATGAATCTGTAACCCTTCTGTACCACACTTTGACAATAAAGAAAAAGTTTAATAAAAAAAAGAAAAAATGCTCTCAGTTTTCAAAGCTCTGAAGGCTTTCACTTCTCATATAATAAGGGAATTGTTCCTTTCTTTTTTACAATTGTCCCTTTTAATGATATTAATAACTTTGGTTATTTAAAGATCTAAAACAAAATAAAACACCATAGCTATTGAGAACTAAATTCAAAGAATAGAAGGTGCTACTCACCTTCTGCCTGGACAGACAAGGCAAACACAGCCAGCAGGAGTCAAAATGTCAAGAATTTTGGACATGTTTGGACTTCAGCCCATCTAGCCGAAGTCACCATTTCATAGTTACTCAATGATCATTTCATATATATAGATATATATGTATATATATCACATATAATATAATATATTATAATATATCACAATCATATAATGTCCATATTATTATATATTTGTAATATATTATATATTCACCTATAATATAATTATGCATTATAATATATACTAATATACTATATATTATTATATATCATATATAATATATGTTCATAGAGTGAAAAAAATATCATATATAGTAAAGAGATGAGAAGCAGCTTTATCATGTATATCAAATTCTGTACATATTTTCAATTAAGAGAGAAAGTATATCACTTTCCAATGATAATTGTCTAATATATTTGAAAGCTGTCTCAGTGGATCAAATCCACTGATGCAGGTCTTACCACCTTCTACCACATCCACTGGTTCTTATGCTAGGAAAAAATTCAAAATGACAAGGTACATGTAACTAATTAGGAAGAGAGGAACTGAAATTTTTTCCTCTGGATAAGAAATTAGAGGATAATGAGTTTGAACTAGTTTTATTGATAAAAGCAATCATATCACCTTCCATCAATCATTTTCAATATATTCTCATTATATGAAGAAATGCACCATTTGCTTACAGGTGCTTAATTGTTCTAGTTGTCTTTTTTGTCTTCACTGAATCACCTAAAACCTTTTTAAAGGTCATTATATTTCTGCATTATATTTCTTGTCTTTTTCCTTCTACCTATTCTCCTCACCAGTAAAGGTAATTACTTATCTCAATTTTGTACCCCACGCTTTCTTTCCTTACTCTTTAAGTTTGAAAGCAGATAGACTCCACCAAGAATAAACAAGTAATTATTCCCTGGGAACTGTTGTAAACAGATAATCAGAATTTCCCTCCTGGTATTTTATTGCATTGTTGACATATTCTCTAACTTGAGAAGTGAAATCAAACTTCAGTTCTCTAAACTAAACACACATACAAACACATAGAAGGAATAGCAAAGTCATGAAATAATTTAATTCACTGTAAAATGTGAAACATTTTGTAAATGACAGACTGTCCAAGATGCTGCTGAAAAATACAGAAATGAATCAGAGCTGTCTCTAACAAAGAGAATCCATTCCCAGGTAAAGGATACAAATCAGGAACATAAGTAATTCTAAGAGGAGAAGACTGTAATATGTATGACCTTGAAGAATAAATAAAACATTATAGGATAATAAATAAAACATTATGCATAACTACAGAGGTATCAAATAACTGGGTCCCCACAGTAAGCTATAAAAAATGGGGATTTCAATTTCATTATATCTTTTCACACACATAAGAGCCAGTGTGTCTTCTTTGTCCCATTGTTCTATGCCCTTTCTTTCACTTGGTCATGAGTATGTAATACTTTTTCTCAGACACAGTACTTTCTTTTCTGATGTTATTACCCCAAAAGTGGGAAAGGTAATTTTCTTCAAAAAGGAAACATTGTCTTGACAATAAGGCCCCACAAATAATTCCTTATAACCAGCTTTAATGGCTTAGATCTGTAATCCTAGTTACCTCGGAGGTAGAGATAAAGAGGTTCTTGGTTCAAGGACAACCAGAGCAAAAAGTTTGCAGAATACATTTCATCCAGTAAAAGCTCGGTATACTGGAGTGCATCTTTCATCTGTGTGAGAAATGGCTTGGGCACAAACATGAAATTCTATCTCAAAACAAACCAAAGCACAAAGTGTTAGTTGTGGCTCAAGTTGTAGAGTGCTTGCTTAGCAAGCATAAAGCCCAGAGTCCAAAACCTACTTACTATTACCATTTTTTATTACTTTATTCCATTTAGCTAATGGTGGACCTAAAAAACAAAACAAAACAGGAACAAATGAGCCCTTTGTCTTTGAACTTCCCATGTCTCTACTAACAAAGCCCGGGGACTTCCTGAATGATGAACATCTGACAATGGTAAGAAGAGACACAAGTGCTAATAACTTTTGACCAGTGCAATGTAGGCAAATGAGAGATCAGTACTCACTGATTGGTAATTGAACTCCATCTGGAAGGATTAATCAAGTGCATGCATGCAAGGGCTCACTATTTTAGATTGCTATCTTTCATAATTGCTTACTGTTGTATTCATAGGCAGTATCTTACTCGATTCCAGTTTCTAGCCTGTGGGACAATCTATTTCCAGAATAGCTACATTGCAAAAAAGGAGTCTGGTAAGAACCAGTGATATGATGGTAGTCGCTGAGTGACTGGTACAGGATCATTGGTCTTTAGACTATAGATTCATAACTCTTTCATCAAATCTAGCATCTATCCAGTAGGTTCTAACATTTAGAAATGAGTGGGGTGGCATGTTGTCATCATTTTAGACTCATTTGATTGGAAGAATTATTAGGAACTGAAACTTGATTTCCCTCACTGGTTTTACCCTTCAAATATGTTGTACTGATTTCGATGAGAAGAGAAATATCAAAATTGTGCTTTAGCTTGAACAAATATGCTTCACTGACCAAGCATGAGAAGGGAGTTCAAGAAATATCAGTGGAAGCTGAGAGCTTTCCTTATTAATAAAAGCAATTAGTGTGTCCCCAGCTGTGCAGAAAGCTAGCTCAGGGTGTTCTCAGTGCACCCAATGCATCTGAGCATAGAGTGTTACCTGGAAAAGTCACTCTAGGCAGAAAACTAAATATTGCCACTTATTTTAATTGTCATATCTATATCACAACTAGTACACACTAAAGGTGAGAGTTCACTTTGAGAGATAAGTTCCACTGTGTCTAAAGTTGAAAGATGGCACAGAAAAATAACAAAACTCTGAGTTTTAACAAACCGGAGTAGGACCTTTAATTTCTTTAAATACCACAGTGTAATTTTTCGTATCCAGTGACTTCTTGTGAGAGAATTATGCTTGATGAGAAGTCAGTAGTGGGAAAAATAATAGCCAAATTATTAATAACTCCCATTATAAAACTCAGGACAGGAAACCTAGAGTAAGTAGACTGGAAGGATGTGGATGATCCTAGTGAAATTCAAGGTGGGAGCTCCTTGTCTCTGGGACATAAAATTTCACGGATTATAAAAATGTACAACACAGGGGGGTATGAGGGACAAGGTAACAAACATTACAAGAAATGTATCCAATGCCTAACCTATGAAACTGTAACCTCTCTGTACATCAGTTTGATAATAAAAATTTGAAAAAAATGTACAACATGTTCTGTTTCTTAAATAAAGTCCTACTTACACTGAAGGAGTTCTTCTGCCCTTTCATGTAGCAGACACACTGTTTTTTTCTGTTTAAGGGTTGGTTCACAGCAAATGCACATGGAAATTTAAAAAAAAAAGGAGGAGAAAAAATGTCATACCTGCCATGAATTTCACCCTTCTGGACAGGGGCATGGGTCATTGCTGTCCAGAACATAGCAGTCGCTGTAGTTAGCCTGTAAAACTGATATGACAGCCACTCCAGTTACTATGAACCCAGCCCTCCTCTCCCATGCTCATGTTTTCTTTGCTAATGAATAAATGACCTTTCTTCTTTCTCTGACTCTTCAATTCAGCTTTTACTTTTGTTGTTGCTGCTGCTTCTAACTGACAGAGGATTGAGTCCAGTAGATGTCAACCTTCTAATTTTGCATTTAAGTTAGATCAATAAAAAAAAGAAGAAAAACTAGCCTTTTCGGTCTAACATTTTGATGATACCAGGTTAACAGGATTTTGGCAAGTGAGCATTTTGAAGACTGCAGATGGCTTGGCAATAAGTAAGGGGTAACATTTCAGTGAGATTTGTGGCATTCTAAAAGCTTGGCATATTTTGGAGTGTTTCTTCCAAAATTATAAAAAAAGAAAACAATAAACAAACTCCTTAAGGCAAGAAGTAAGTTTTTTGTTGTTATTGTTCCTTTTGCCAGTCCTGGGACTTGAACTCAGGGTCTATGTGCTGCCCCTGAGCTTCTTTTGCTCAAGGCTAGCACTCTGCCACATGAGCCACCGCACCACTTCTGGCTTTTTCTGTTTATGTGGTACAGAGGAATTGAACCCAGGGCTTCATGCATGTTAGGCAAGTACTTTACCACTAAGCCATATTCCCAGCCTCAAGCAAGGTGTTCTTATTAGGCCATTAGGAGCATTATAAACAACCTGATGCTCAAGATATTTTCAGAAAAAGTCACTCAGTTAAGGAGACCAGAGGAAGAGAAAGCTCTGTGCTGGTCTAGACTGTGGTATTCAATGTGTATTATCTAATAAAATCAAGTGTTGTTTGATGTGTTTGTGCTGGACAGTGGAGCTGGGCATAATCTGTGGCAATCCTCCCTGGGGAAATCTCAGAAGACCTGTAGTTTTATAATGAAACTAGGTCTTTTTATAGGTATATGATAACTCTGTCAAGAAACAGTTTGTCATGCTTTAGCATTTTACTCAGCACACCAATGTAGTCTCTTTTGGTTTCCATGTTTCAGATAAGAATAGTTTCCTGAGAAACATAGCAGACATGTGGTTGAATTAAGAAGTTAAGAACACTTATTGGTTCTTTGACTTCAAGATCCATCAAAATATGTTAGCTTAATCATCAAAACATCTAAATCATGTAAAGGCTTTGCCAAATATAAGGAGAATGTAGCAAATGGGGGAAGAGAGTCATAACAATAGCTCATGATAATTCTAGAATCAAGAATCACATCAATCACCCACCTCTTGTAATGAGTACCACTCTTGTAATTAGTAATACACTAAGCCATTTCCTTTATCTTCTTTTTTTTCATTTTCCTTCTATTAGATACAGTAAATGTAGCTAAACATGATATTGATGTTTATGACAGTTCTAGAGAAGCAGTGAATGGTTAGAGATCCAATAGCAGAACCAAGTAGTTTATAAAAATTTTCATGGAATTATTACAAGGAAGAGGCGAGTAGCTTACTGAAATGTGATGGACAATGATATTAAATAGGCACGTAGGTGTTCCTTTTTTATTTATTTGTTTTCATGTAGTTTAGGGAAGAAGGGCATATATAAGTCATCATTGCTAGGCAGCAACAAGAAGTAACTGCAGTCAGTATTTGACATATTTGCAGTTGACCCTTGATCCAATGGCTCTTCTAGTTGCCACCTCTTCCTCCCTTTTGAGGGAAAGAAGTTGCCACAGCTCCTTCTAGTGCTGTGACTATGGAGATCAGCCTGTCTAGTCCTGCCTGGGCAGCCAAAGAGTGAAGTCAGTTCTTGAATCTTGAAGGACCACTTGACTCTGTAAGAGATGCTTGGGTTCCTTCTGTGGCCACAGAGCAGCTCTCAGAATCACTCTATCCCTGCTGTCTCTTTCCAGGATCCCTGGGTCCTACCTATACTTTAAACCCATCTCTAGATTCTCACAAATCCTGAGAGCTTAGTATTATTCCAATAGAGGTTCAAGTGTTTTATTTTTATAGCTATGCATACTGATTTGTATTATACTTGACTTTCTTGGTTATTTTATTTGTGTTTCTATATTCTGATCCTTATAAGATAGAAAATATTTGGATTGGTCAGCCATGATCCACAAGTAAGAGCCCACAAGGGTGCTCAGGATATAATACTGTAGCCTTCTGGCCACTTGCTAGCATATGCATTTTGTTTTCTAGTCAGGGACCCAGCCTGCTCTACCACATTTTCTTTAGCAGTTACCTATTACCAAGCATAATGACTTATTAGGACTTTTACAAGATGGGGGCTGGAACTTTTAAGTCAAGGTCTAATGTCTAGGTGCTCTGAGTTTCTCAAATAGGCTGTACAACAGGGAAACATAGAAAGTTCTGAAAATTTTATTTTTTTGTGCTAGTGAATTCTAGCTGTTATAAAATCCTCTTCTGGTGGCTCATGAGAGCTTTCACATATACATTCTAGGGGACTTATCTCTCCTTACCTTCTTAACCATTGCATTGCATTATCTACAGTTTACAAAGTTCCAGTTCCAGGCCTGGGGCTGTAGGTCACTTCCTTCTCACTTTGTAGGGCATTGCCTAAAGGAACAAATTCTCTTTGGCTTGGATAGGGATGCAAGGCTTCTGATAAGAGAGCAAGCAGAGTCCTTGCAAATGAGGCCAGTTAAAATATGGAGAGAGGCTCTCAGAACATTCATTACTGCTGATGATTGTGACAATGATTTGGGTATTTTGCTATTTATAAAAAGTCATGGCTCATACAAGTGATGACAAATATCAGTGAAGCTCTTTCTACCTTAATTGTTGACCTGGGACCTAGACTAGCTTGCCTGCTGCCAATTGATATTTCCTTTTATTGTAGGTGGTGCAAACATCACACTGCGTGTGTCCAGCATGGATGCAGAAGTGAAATACTGCTTGGGAAAGAACATATTATTAAATCTATAGAGTAAATGATTACAGCAATAGGTTTCTAAATCACAGTCTTCTATCTTCTATCTCCTCTGAGGATAGATGTAGGTTCTGCCAAACTTTCGCAATTTGAAATTAAAATCCAGTTTTCATCTCTCAAAAAAAAAAAAAGAATAAAATGCTTATAGGTCATTTGTCAGTGTCTCATAACAGTAACCTTGAAAAACAATCATGGCAGTGTCTTCCCATACATGGTTGGTATATGTAAAAACCCAGGATCTATAGCAGAAAGCAATCTTGTGGGGTGAACTGTTTTGGGAAAAACTCAAAAACCTAAAATCTTGGAATACATGTTACCTAATAGAGCACTTCCAGTGCTTTTAGATATCTCAGAAGAACTAACTAGAATATATTTGAGGGTATAGAAAAGTAAGATCTTATTTAAATGGTCAAGAGAACTGCCAAAGGAGAAAAGAACACAAACTGAAGCAAGAAAATACTCACAGGACCATTTGAGGTTAATTCTGCATGAACTGATAGGCAAATGCCAATGTAAAAGCAAAACAGTCAGGGAAAATAGTCACCCTCAAAACAATTTTTCCCAGTTTGACAAAATGCAGATGAAACTTTGTATGTACACTTTGCAAGTGGGAGGGGGATCTTCTTGTTTTGTAAACGAGTGTATTTGTATGCCTTTTGAGGCATTGTGGACGCAACTAAAGGATTAGTTGCAGATTTTATCCATCCCTTATTAGATTACATCAGGTGAGCCATAGCCCAAGCTTAGTAAGAGGAGAGAAACATGTTACTGTGACTACCAGCAGGATGTTAGGATGGAATTGCATAACCAGGGCACACAGAACCACTCTGAGCCCCATCACCTGGTCATGCCAACCCAGATAGCTTTGTCTAGGCTGCTTTGTGATAGTAGCTAGCCATGAATGATGGGAATATGCAAAGAAAACTTACAATTGATGATGGGATCCCAAATTTTCTGAGATAAAAAAGACACTAATGTAAATCAAAGTTTCCAAATTCATAGGTGACCTTAGCCTGATAGACTAGATCTAGGGTTAGAAATTCCTCACAGGCAATGTCAATAAGAACACAAACTCTAAAGGCTCACATTGTTATTCTCACCGTAGAGACAAACCATCTCTAAGCTATTGAATACATATTCACAACAGGTACTTAAACTATGTTTGCCACCAAGAATGAACTAAAACCCAGAGAAATGTTTGTCATGTCTCTCTTCATTTTGTATTTGTGTCTGCTGTAAATCATTCTCTTTTGTAATTCCCATGGGTTCCAGGAAAGTCAAAAGGAATCAATAACATATTTATGGCAAGAGACTAAAACTGCCTCTAAGGAACAGCAGTGCCTTACAGGACAAACCATTCTCAAATGAAGACAATTACCTATAACAATCAGAGTATACTTGGAGCAGAAGGAATCATCTGTGGAAACCAGATTGCTCCCCTCAAGTGATAACAATTTTTACAGAACCTTGGAGACCCATAACTGAGATTATGTCCAGCCACAATACACCTGCAACTAAGATACTAAAATAATGCATACCTTTGTCCCTGCCCCTAATTCTGCCTGTATTTAAACCAAAAGCTCATATATACACCTGGAGGATGCATACAGATGAACTGAAGTGCTGTTCCATAGCATCATGCCATGTAACATCTCCTCTCTCCCATATTCCTTTCCTAATAAACTTTCTTATCATTTTCATATATTTTGTGTCACAACTGAATTTTCTAGTGGTGTTAACGCTCCAGACACAAGTTGTATGCTCTCAGAGGGCTAGATTTGGTAGTTAAGAGCAGATGCTTGGATATTTCCTAGACAAAACCCACACAAGAAATAAAAAAAATCTGGTAGAATGAGGCATTAATGGGGAAGTGAGAGTCCTGCGGTTCAGCTGGCTGGAATAGTTTGAGGAAGCATTAGTAAGCCTTTATGTTGAAATGCACTGACTAATTGAGCCTAGCCAGAAAAACAGGATGGAGCTTAGCCTGCAAACAGCCCTTTCTTGGCTGATCTGTTTGGAATTCACAGAGAAAAAATAATACAAGTCCCTCACAATAAGCAAACTTCAAAACACAAGATGAGAGAAGTGTTATGAAGTATTCATCCTCTTCTACCCAGTAAGAAAGAAATATTGAGTAGAGGCTTCTTTGGTTGCTTACTTTTGTGTTGATACCAGGGCCGGAACTCAAGCCTTTTTTTTCTCTCTTTTGCTCTTTTATTTGTTCTTACTTTCTCTGTGTGTCTGTCTCAGTCGATGTCTCTCTATCTCTCTGTCTGTGCCTGTCTATCTGCCTGCCTGTCTGCCTGCCTGCCTGCCTGTCTGTCTGTCTGTCTCTCTTCTTACTCTCATGCTCCCTAATACAGTGAAAGAAAGGCTTTGGTCATATTAGAGAAACCAAGAAAGCGCTAAAAAAAAAAAAAAAAGAAAAAGAAAAGGAAAAAAGAATAGATTTCTTCAAATGACAATTTTCTTTTCCATGTGACCTGATTTGACATCTTATAGAAACAAGATTATTTCTCATGGTTCAAAAGACTTTCTTTTTTTTTTTTTTTTTTGAGTTACGACACCAAGAAACAAGGTAAATCATCACACTATTCACGTCTTTGAATAAACATCTGGATTTCAAAAACTTCATGTATTGAACACGTTCATAGTATAAACTATAAAGCAAATGATTCCTAGATATTGTTCACTTATGTAACTAGTTTTTCCCTCTTGGTTTTTAAATATCTTTAAAGACATTCAATTGTTAGATTATAAATGCTTATGTTTGTACTTACGAAAATTCAGTAAATATATGCTTAAAGGCTACATTATCCCAAATAACACCATAGATCATATAAATCCATTATATTGTTAAATACAAAAAAAACTACAATGAGGACAAATTTTGCATCAGATAAGCTCAGTTTTGTTAAAGAATTTACCTTGTACAGCTTATTAGCCCTTAAAATTATTCAGTATATAACATACTTACTAAGGGAACATATATAACATATATGCATGTATATAAAGAATACATAAAAGATATGATTTTGAAAGTTGTATGTATGAGTGTGTATATATGTATATGCCATATACATATATATGTAAACACATATATGTACATATATACACATATGTATGTATGTGTGTATATATGTACATATACACATATATGTATAATTTCAGCCTAAATCTACACACACACAATGCATAGGTTGTTCAATTTAGTGAAAAAGAGCAGACCAAACCAGACACAATTCAATCCTAGGAGCTCAGGAATAAGATCCGAATTTGAAAAAAAAAATGTATTTGGTTCTGTATTTGGTTCAGAGGATGAAAAAGTGAAGCAAATGTAGTCTGTCAAGTCATAGTTACCAAAGAGACAGGCATTTCAGTGTGCAGTTTTCTTCTCTCTGGTGTAGTAGTTATGAGTTCCAAAGGAGCTGAATTCCTTAGTTCCTCTCACATCTCTTTTCTTTAGGACACAAGCTCTACAATCAAACAGAAGCCTTCCTTCCTCTCTTTTCAGCCCAGATCTATGTCACATGGAACTCCATTCTATACACAGTGTATCTCTTAGTAATAAAGGTAAAATGTCCCCTGGGCCCATGGGTCCAAGGGAGCCAGGACCAGTAGGAGAGCCATCCTTACCTTTGAGAAGCAGGGGCATTGGCTCAGAGGGAAGGAGAATGAGGATGTAGGAATGGTTCTGCAGCTTCTGTTTGCTTAAAGTGGTGAGCAAAACAGCATAATGCTTAAAGTCAGATGTGTTTAAAAGATTCTGGTGAGAACATCATGTTCAAATGACTTCACTTGACCTCAGATCTGTGTGTATGACTTCACTGCTCCTAATGTTAATAGAAAAGATTAACTTTGCTAAGTAGAATTGAAAATTTAAATTTTTCCAGTTTTCAGCATTACTCAAGAAATCACAATTCTCAACCACAGGTCCTATGGCAAACCCACTTAAAGAATCTAATTCCTAAACAATCCATTTGTTCCACTCAAAGGATATCTTGGGCTGTGAAATCAGAGCCATCTACGCTTTGTCCTTAAATTAGACTATTCATAGCTCAAATGCCATCCATGTCTGTCATTCAGAACTACTGTGAGGATTAAAATTTATTTTCATAATGATCCTACCATATAGTCAGTGCTCAACTGTTGATGGCTATTATATTAAAAGGCATGCAAAATTCACTTGGGATTTCCATTTAAGCTCTTCCATTCCCATATTTTAAACTTACTTATTCTAATCCCCTACATGCACAATGAACACTTTACCCCTCATATTTAGTCTAAATGAAATTACCTTAATCCACTCACCATTCAACTTCTGTTTGTATGAGAACTTTGACTTCAGCTTTTAATCAAAGCCTTCACATTTCCAATGATTAAAAATAACACATGCATACACAGATCTTTTAGATCCATCATGTCTATTATGACATATTTTAAAAGAAACCAAAAACCTTAAGGTCTTAGAACAACAATGTGGCAAAAGAATATTTTCAACATTATTTTTATGCCAAATGTTTTCCAAACTCCTTCTGAGAAGAAATGTAAGTAACAGTTTTTCTAGTCAAGTTATTTCATGTTTTAGGGATTTCCCATTGGATTTTATAGAGAATCTTGTATTAATCCTGTTGTTTCTACAAAGAGGCATACTTGCTACCTGATCCAAATTCACTTTTAAAAACAAGTAGTAAAAGAATCCATCAACAGATTATGCTTTAAATTTCTTCGTCTGTAAATTGACTTTAGAATCTATTAATAAACTGTTGATATATTGGAGGGAGATTATCAAATTTTGCTTAGGTGGATCAGTGATTCTGAGCTTTTCCCAGACTTCATTCATGTTTACTATAAGGCCCGTTCCTAGTATTTCCTGGGGAGTTTCTATGGATAGTACACCAGTGTGAGTGAAGTTTCCCTCAGGAGGAGGGGTAAAAATTAAGAAACAATGTTCATGCAGGGAAGAGGTCCTAAGCCCTCTGTGGTTAGTATTATCATAATAATATCCTCATGAGGAAAATAATATTCTCTAGAGAATAAATACTATATCTCAAGTGTGATTCCCTTCATCCAGTGTGCAAAAAAAAATCTAGGATTTAACTTCAGTAAGTTAACTAGAAAAGCAGTACTTTTGGATATTAGATTTAGTAAAAACTAAACAGATGCTTTTTCAACTACTCTACACTATAAACAATTTTAAAATCTATAAAATAATTGATACTCTTGACACCCAAGATTAGGTGAAAATATCAACAACTTAATATTAAGTGCTAAAAAGAGAGAAAATGTGAAAAATGCAAGCTAATAAGAGACTGATACTTTCAAAGGAGAGGGTGGTATAATTCTCATCCAAAGAGAAGTCAGTTTTGCACTCTTCCATACTTCACTGAGTTTTTCTACTTCCTGTTTAGCAGAACACAATAGTGAAGCTTAAACATGGATGGCAAAAGAATATTTTATTGGTGAGATTCAACAAAATTACATCTGTCAGATAATAATTAATGTGAATAGTTTTTAGTTTATGAAATAGAGAAGATGAAAGAAGAGGGGAGGGGAGGGGAGGAAAGGAACCTACAACTGTGCTATATCCTAGAGCCTATCTCATACAAAGTGTCAAAAATATTTTTAGAAAGAGAAAATCAATACTGAATTTGAGTTTTTTCATTTCTGTAGCCCAAACCATGTTTGTATCAGTAAATTCTGCTAAGCACAAAATACCTTGGGGAAATGATTGCAAGACAAGGGGGAAAGCAAGGGGCTAATTTTCCTGTCTACAGTGGCATAAAAAATGAGAAAGGGGGCTGGGGATATAGCCTAGTGGCAAGAGTGCCTGCCTCGGATACACGAGGCCCTAGGTTCGATTCCCCAGCACCACATATACAGAAAACGGCCAGAAGCGGCGCTGTGGCTCAAGTGGCAGAGTGCTAGCCTTGAGCGGGAAGAAGCCAGGGACAGTGCTCAGGCCCTGAGTCCAAGGCCCAGGACTGGCCAAAAAAAAAAAAAAAATGAGAAAGGGTAAAACTGTAGAGAAGGAGGTATGACTGAGATCCAGCATCCCTTAAAAAGTGGAGGTAACTACCATAAATGTCCAGTAAAAGTAGAAAGGAGAGGAAAGTTATCTTCCTTCCTGGACATTAAAGGTTAGCATTGTGTTAAAAGGGAATGGCCTATGAGTACAATGACATTGAGGATTATATTCCATGACTCTGTCTCAAAAAAAAAAAAAAATCAAGTGTGTGATCAAAAATAAAAATAAAATCATGTTGAGGCTATTTTTCAGATAGAAATGAATCAATATCTGTGATAGTGCATTCAACTCAATAAAACCTATTAAGTAGTCCCTTTTTCAGGGAACTCAAAATCTTCCAGAAAAGTTTATCTTAAATTCTATAGCAAGAAGCACGCACCAAGCTGCATGCATCAAGCTGCAAGGCCCCAGTCACTTAAAACCATTCTCTAACAACTATCTGGGAAGCCAAGGTTTTCAAGGTTTCTACAAAATTCCCTCCTTAAAAGCAATGGGAGACATGAAATTGGGAGAGAAGTCACTGACACATCTCTTTCATCAGCCTGTCTTCCACATCAATCTTGCACACATGAAAAACAACAATACAGAATATGGTCTATTTGCTCCAGTTACAAGTACTGCTCCTTCTATTTGCTCCGGTTACAAGTACTGCTACAACAAACATTTGTAAACATTTAGAGAAACCTCCAGAAACATGGAGCAACTTGCAGGATAACTGGCAGGTACTGGTTCAGCAGCCAGGTGACTCCACATCCAGAATTAGTACCAGAATTCCTGGGGATTCTGGCTTCCTGAACATGGGATGGTGAGAAGGGGTGAATATATCCTAAAAGGATCTTGACAGGGGTGATAGTATCTGTTTACTTATTGTTTATGAGGTCCAAGTGCTTGAAAATGGTAACCTTTGGAAAAACAGCTTCTTTACAATCTCCAGGATCTCTATTTCTGGCTAGCATAGAATAGCCCATGATTATTTGCTTTATAGTAGCTATTACTTATAAGACATTAAATAGAGGTAAATGTTCTATATAGCAGTTTTTAAATTTAATCCTCACAAAATGCTGTCTAATTTCAATTTTGACAGTAGTTAGAATAAAGTAGTCTTAGCAAAATTATGGCAATGTATAGATTTGTGTGGTAATTTACACATATAATTCCAGAAGTGAGGAGGTTGAGGAAAGATGGTGAGCTTGAGGTCAGTGTAAGCTACACAGAGAGACTCTTTTCTACAAAACAAACAAGAAATGAAAGAAATTTTTCCTGTCTGAAAACTTTTAAATGACAAAGTCAAAATAGGAACCTTGACCTTATTGCTGAATTGAATTGACTAGAGCTGTAAAATTCAAGAGATAAGCTGGGATATTTCTCTATTCCTGTGTCTCCTGCTTATTGAAGATTTCATTTTTTTCTCCTTTCATCGCCTCCTACCAACCCACTATATACTACTTTTCTTTCTAAGTCTACCTGACCTTGAATATTTATCAAGTGGAAGTGATTAAATTCATTGCATTCACTTTTATGTTGCTTGTTTGATATAGTGACTTATAACTTAGTCCTTAAAATGCTAGGCACAAGCTGTTAAAATGGAGTTCTAGTAAAATTAAATCAGAGATCAAAGCTAGAAATAGCTTACGTTTATTTGGATTTTGCCAGGGGAACATTAGCTCTTTCTGACATTTGAAAGATGATGCATTATGATCTTTTTATAATAGGTTTACCAAAGCACTCTGTCTCATTTAAATTCCAGAGATCCCAAAGGGGAAAAATGGTTCACCCTTACTTATTTTGTAGTTTTTAAACTTGGATCATTCATAACTTCAAATATATTTCAGAATAAATCAAATACATTTTGATCTATTATTTTTTCTCTTCAAAAAATCTCTAAGTTTGTCCTACAAGTCACTATATAAATGGTTATGTACAGTAAATGGCTAGATATTTCATATTTGTGGATATTTCTTTCTATGCCATTGTTGGAGTAACTTGATTAAATTTTTCTCTCAATTGTGTTTTGACTACTTTTGCTGAAACTAACAGCAATAACAGGAACCAGCCTAAAGTCAATACCCTAGGGTTTTTTTTTTAATTTCCAATCTTTGAAATACTTAGTGTAATTTGAATTTCATTTCTTTTTTTGGAATAGTTTTATTATCTTTAAGTAGCTATACAAAGGAGTTGGCATTCACCAATACAGTTTATGAATAGTGTGTCTTATCAATGGCACCACTTTCAACATTCTCTCCCACCCCTACCAATCACCTCTTTGTTTACTTATCTTAATTTTAGGTTACATATTAAATTTTTCCCACTTAACAAATCAGTTTATGTATACAATGCCTCTTGATCTGTGCTACCACGTCAATATCTTCATCCTCTTTTAACCCATTCCTTCTATTATCTTATATTTCTCAATTCTGTGGTGTATACAATGAATCTTTGCCTGCATTTTCCTCCCTTTTTCTGTTTCCACTGCACCATTTGTCCCCATTCTCTCGTCTTCAAGTACCCATTTTCTGGTACTTATTTTGTTGGGCTTTGACTTAGTCTTCATACAGAATTAAACTATTAGCACTGTCTGTAGAGTCTACTAGACTTCAATTTATTCATATATAACCACTTGCTTACTGCCCAGTGTGTTTAGTTGTAAATTTATAGGCACATTTTAGTCACCACAAATGAGGGATGCTGTGCAACCTGTGTTTCTCTGGGTCTGGCTTACTTCGCTTAATAAATTCTTTTTCCAAGTATTTCATTTCCTTATGAATGGCACAATATCACTTTTTCTGATGGATTGGTAGAATTCTATTATGTTTATTTACCACATTTTCCTGATCCACTTGGCTTCTGAGGGGATGGATTGGTAGAATTCTATTATGTTTATTTACCACATTTTCCTGATCCACTTGGCTTCTGAGGGGTATCTGGGTTTATTCTATACTTTGGTAAATAATACTGTACATAATACTGAAATGAACAAGACTGTGCTAGTAGTTTTAGTGTGGGATATTCTGGTTTTTCTTCAGATTGTATAATTTTCCTCCTTTATTTCTATTAAAATTATATTTTCAAAATTATCTTTGAAAAAAGGTTTCATTTCAACATACCAGTTTTATGAGTGCAATACATCTGATCAATGTTACCCTTTCCATCACTGCCCTCATCTCTACAAGACTTACACATACCCTCAAGTTCCTTCATTTAATTTTCACATGTGTACATTAAAATTATTATTGTATTCATCCCCCTACTTCTGTAATAAAAAAAATTGTGTGTGCTCTTCCTAGAGTTTGAACTCAGGGCCTACATGCTATCCCTTAGCTTCTTTTTGCTCAAGGCTAGTGCTCTACCACTTGAGTCACAGTTCTACTTCTGACTTTTTTGGTAGTTTATTAGAGATAAGAGTCTCACAAACTTTCCTACCTGGGTTAGCTTTGAACCATGATCCTTGGATTTCAACTCGTTAAGTAGTTAACATTACAGGCATGAGCCAATGATGCTTCACAAAAAATTAAATAAATAAAATACATGACGACCACTCAGGTATTTCAATTACTTATGTTTATCCTATGAAGTCCAAAAATGGAATGGATGTATAAAAATCAGAGTATGACATTCATATTTAATATGTCCAAAGGAATGTATAAGGATAATGCCTAGTCTCTTAATATTTAATTAAGGCTAACTATATCTAGATAGTTAAGAAGCATTCATTATTATGGTTAATGATTTGATGTTAGTTCAGGTAGCCCCAGCATTCTAGCTAAGGTATAGATCCTTGTAGCTTTAGATAAAGAAAATAGCAGATGATTCATGGTGCTTTGTGTTTCTGAAATTTCAGAGAATAAAAGAGAAAGGTGAAATCTATGTCTGGGCTCAACTTTTAAGTAAAAGGAACAAATTTCTACGTCTAGTTGATAATGAAGAACAAAATGAAGCAATTGCCTATTAGCTCTACTCAGGCTGGCCAATGGTTTTCAAGTTGTGTTCCAGAGCCTTAGAACTATTTTTGTCTTTTTAGGATTATTTTTTAAGATGAGTCAATAACTCATTCTGATACTAGTAGGAAGTCTGGTTGCAGCTTCCTTTGGAGATAAAGGTGATTTTAAATAAGAATAATGAAGCAGAGCTGTGGACCTATCTTCTATCGGAGTATGTCTATTTTACTTGGTTATGAGTGATTATCCTCTAAGATATTTTAGTGTATGTGTGTGTGTTTGTGTGTGTGCTAATACTGTAGCTCCAATTTAGGGTCTAGGTGCTATTCCTTAGCCTTTTGCTGAAGACAAGCACTCTATGGCTTGAGCACAGCTCCACTCTCAGCTTTTTGCTAGTTAATTGGAGATAAGAATCTTGTGGACTTTCCTGCCCTGGCTGGCATCAAATCATGATTCTCAGATCTCTGATCTAATTAGTTAGGATTACAATTGTGAACTACCAGTGCCTAGCAATAATTTCACTTTTAAAATAGTTCTGCTACTAAAATACATTTACTATAGTGTGAAGGATTCTTTCTTTTTAGTCCTTCTGTTCTCAGCTTTATTAACAGACTTTTTCTGACCTTCTATCCACACAAGGTATTCTTGACCTTAGAACTCTAGTTCCTTCTTATTCCTTTCAGCAAGGTTAATTCTTTTTGGCTGTTTGTTTGCATACTTTTGAATTGTCTGTCTCCTGTGTAGACATGTAATCTCTGCTGGACCTTATCCTCCGTTATCTCATTATGTTCCTGGTACCTCTCATTATGCCTTACATAAAAGAAGTACTCAATAAATGTGTCATTAAGAATTGAATGGAACGTTAGGTGAATGGGTAAAAGTGACCATAGCTTTGCTTGTCCTTGAATTCCAGCATGGCTGATTATGTCTGGGGAACCAGATCAGAATTCTTCACTACATTCTGAACACAAACTAATGGAAAGAGAAAATGAGGTCAAGTTATGAAGGTTTGCTTCACATTTCTTCCCTCTTTGAACACTGCTTCTCAACTTCCACCTCTGCATTTTGTAAAGAGCCAGGATCTGTATATGCATGTCTGCCATGTGAAATGCAAACCTTTTGATAGTCAATATATTTTATTCAGATTTCTGCAGCGTCGGAGAAGAAATTGTTAGAAAATATTGTAGAATAATGATTACAAGCACCACAGTCTGAGAAAATATGTTTGTTTCAAATGAATGAAGAGTACCAGAAGAGTAGCAACTATGACTTTATGCCAAGCACAGGTAAAAATGAAAATAGAGTGACACAAAAATCTACTTCCTGAGGCTCCCAGGTCTTTCTCATTGTTTCTAGGAGAACACAGAAATTCTGTCTCCAGGAAAGAAACAGATACCCAAAGCCCCTATTTGCATGTGATTATCTGCAGAAACTTCTGAAATGTATCTTAGAGGCATCGAATATTGGCCCTGAAAAATAAAGTTGGGGGGTGGGGCGGGGAGAAGATGGTAATTTACAAACTTATAAATTAAGCAAGTTTATTTGTGATGCTAATGTCATAATTCAAGTTTAGTTGACACCTTTTGAATTTTTCTCTGCCAGTCACCTTTTCTTTAATAAAAATAAAGTATGACTGTAACATTTTCTACAAAAATTATACCCTAATTGCCATCATTATCTCCTTCAACTCACTTTGTACTTAAAAATTCATTTTAGGTCTTTGTGCATTTTCAAATAACAATCTCCCAAATCAGGAAATACAACTGGAACTGACCTTAAAGTTTGATTACTTTCTAATTAACTATGAAGGATTCCGAGTATTAAAGGCGTGAATTGGTCTATGGGAAACGAAATAATGCTTTTAAATATCTTACCAGTGAGGGAGGGCTGTCAAAAATTGATCATTATTATATTGACAACTATTTCTAAGTGAATTAGTGTCTAATCTCAAAGTTTTCATGCTCATGAAGTTATCTACTGGAGTATTAATACAGTGTGGTTTACTAAAGCTTATTCAGACTCATCAGAAAGGAAAATAGAGTTTCTCCTCACCCCACTTCTGACATGAGGGATTTATATGCTTTAAAAATTCATGACATCTGGGGCTGGGGATATGGCCTAGTGGCAAGAGAGCTTGCCTTGTATACATGAGGCCCTGGGTTCGATTCCCCAGCACCACATATACAGAAAAAACGGCCAGAAGTGGTGCTGTGGCTCAAGTGGCAGAGTGCTAGCCTTGAGCAAAAAAGGAAGCCAGGGACAGTGCTCAGGCCCTGAGTCCAAGGCCCAGGACTGGCCAAAAAAAAAAAAATTCATGACATCTGACATCAATCTACAAGCGCTAAAACTGAGGACTCACATTCAATTTATTAAAACAAAACAAAATGCAATCAACTAATGACTCAAAATGGCCAGTGTTAAACACAGGAGCATATTAACAAATGGAAATAGGAATAAGGTGCTAAATGAAATCATTATATACAAAAATAGAAACTGTATCTACTAATAATAATGAAGATATTTTCTGTGTAAAGTTAAAAATGTTCAGATTACAAAACTCAGAGTTATTGTGTTTTAGAGAGCTCCAAGGCCTCTGAAATTTTCCCTTCTCCCCAAATTTCTAGGAAGTGTGAGAATATTATGTTCTCATAATCTTTTTACCTTGGATCTTCTATGATACTCTCTACTTCCTTTAAGTATTACTTTCTGTTATTTCAGCTAGCTATGGTCATCCATGAACAGAAAATATTTCCCTGTATGAAATGTTCCAGAAAGAGATGTATATGCTTTGAAAATGCATAGTGGTCCGAATACCATGAGAATGTTTCATTTCTATGCTATTGTGCTTCCTTTTTCTAGGATGTTAGTCATCCCTTTGCCCAGAATATTCATACTATATATGCTACCCATTCATTAGTAACTGTGTTGACAGATTGATTGTTATATCAAATGCTCTTTTTCAAGTTATCTATATCTTCTTAAATAAGATCATCTAATTGCAAGAGTAGTGATGGTTGGCAATTTGGATATGCCAAATACAAACCATAAAATGTTTCCAGGGGGATAACTAAGAAAGGTTTGTAAATAAGAGAAAGAAAAAATATATATTCAAAGGCTGCTAAAATCTATGGTAAGAATAAGCTTTCTAAGTCTAGTACCAGTGGCTCATGTGTATAATCCTAGGCATGAGGTTTGAGGCTGATATTTGAGGACCATGGTTCAGACCAAGCTCAGAAAGGAGAGTCCATGATACTAATCTCAAATTAACTACACACACACACACACACACACACACACACACACACACACACACACACACCAGAAATTACTGAACTGGTAGCACAATAGCCTAGAGTGAAAAAGCTAAGGCACACACCAGGCCTTTAGTTCAAGCCCAAGAACCAGAAAAGGGAGAGAGGGGGAAGAATCAATTTCCTATCTGTGAAAATATGAGAAGTGTGAAAAAATATGAAAAAAATCATGGTAGTTTTGCAATCACTGGTCATATATTTGTGTTTTATTCTAGTAATTAAAATTAAAATTGTTCATTTTATTGCATCCTTTCCACCCATTAATATTATAATTAGATATGTGTTGATAGTAAGTTTAATTTATAGACTACCTTGACAAGATATCACATGCTTTTAGAACACCAAATATTACCATCAAGAAATGTTATTTCTCCTTATATATTTATTGGTTTTTTTATGTTCTTTCTTTTTCTTTTCCTTTTTTGAATTTAATTTTATTGTCAAGGTGATGTACAGAGGAGTCACAGTACATTTTTGTCATACTTGTTACCTCCTTATTCATTTTTCTTCCACCTTCCCTACCCCAACCCCACTAGAGTTGTACTGTTTATTTCTAACATACTGCTCTGTGAGTATTGCAGTTGAATTGGCTTGCCCTATATTCTTTGTCTCACCATTTTGATGTTCCCCTTCCCTTTCCTAATTGCCAGGTGCCAATGTCTTATGCCTGTAATTCTAGCTACTCAGAAATCTGAAAGCCAAGGAAGCTAGTTCAAAGTCAGCCTGGGCAAACCAATCTGAAGCACTCTTATCTCCAATTAAGTAGCAAAAAGTGGTAAAGTGTTATTCTTGAGCAAAAAAGCCAAGTGAGATCATGAGGCCTTAAGTTCAAGCGTCAGTGCTTACATAAAACTATATACTTTGATGATACTCTGCGAATCCTCATTTTTATTCCCTCATCATTTATATCTCAGTTGTGATTGATATATTGTTAATAGTGTTTTTATTTCTTTATGACATTTTCTAGTAGGTTGATTTTATCAACTCCATCAAATAACTGATATTTTTGGTTCACTATATCCAGAGAGATAATCATATCATTTCCTGATAGATATCCATAACTTAACTTCTCTCCTAATATTTAAAGATGAATGAACAAAGCATCTGCTTGTCAGGTTTGTTGTGATGGTTTTATATTTACACAACCCTGAAACTGGTGCTGAGAACACAATAAGCAGTGGATCAATGCCAGTGGTTGCTGTTACTATTGTATTACCTGATGAAATTACCAATCCAGCATATTCTTTAGTCTTTCTTAAGATCAAAATGTGCTACCTCTTATTATTCTTTGTTCTTTCTTTATTCCAACTATGATGATTTGTCCCAGAGCTCCCTCCCAAACAAATCTTTTGAAAACACTATATGTACATGTTATCTGTTCTTTCATTTCTTTCTTGCATCTCATCTTACAAGGTTGCTTCAGTGTCTCCAAGCATGAACAACACTTTCATTTTTGCCAAGGTTCATTTTCACTTTTCTATTACTTTGAACACTTCAACTGCCCTTTGATAATATTTAGATCGCATGATTCTTATGACAAGATTCTAATCACAGTTTCTTATCTTAGGCAGAAATGACCTCTCAGTCCTTTTACTCCCTATCTACTGTCTTGAGGAGTTCAGTGTCCCATTCTCCTAATCATCCTGTTGGTTTTTTTTTTTTTTTCCCCTGAGCTTCCTTTATCTACTGTGTCCTCTCCTCTCCTATTTGTCCTTTCATAGGCAGGATGGATGCTAAAGATTTGAGAATTTTTTTTTATTAGGAAATGATTATATGCTAACATTGTCAAAAGCAGACTTGAGGTAAAAATTCTAGTTAACAGCCAAGCTGAAATTTCTTGCATGTCTAGTTCTGGGCCAAGTGATTAGTGATTAAAACAGGTAATTAGAAGAATGAATGTGAAATCAAGCTGTCTTTTTCTCTAGGTATTATAACTCTTAATTCTCAGTGAGTTGTGCTTTACTAAAGTTAATCTTTAATATTTACAAGCAGTAAGTATTTAATTTGTAAGTATAAAGGAAAAAGAAAGCAATTTATTATTGATAAAATGTATTTTCCTGTTACTCATTCACTGACATTGTTAATGAATTACATAAGACTGAGATTTAAATAAAAATTGTGTACAAAAACCACCTTCAGAGGAAAGGAGAGTGATTGCTGCATTGAAGTAATGGTTGGAAGAATTACTTAAGATCCCATGACATAAAATGGTTGGAGAAAACAATTGCCACATAACCTAATTCCTCAAATGTCATAATCACAAAGGTAATCAAAAAGCCTTATATTTGACTAACTAGATTCTGGAACGACATAGTTGCAAAAATTTAAGTCTATGTGATCCCAAGAAAAGAAAATTGGAAAGGTGGAAAGGAATGGAACCAAAAAAAAAGAAAGAAAGAAAAATGGTTCTAGAATTTAAAATTCCCTGACACGTGGACTGAAGACATGCTTGAAATAGACTTACAAGAAATGTGTTTGCTCTAAAAGTGTTATTTCAAAACAGACTGTGACATTTTGCTTATAAAGTTTGCCAAGGGCAAAGGACATTTTGAAGAACTTGGGTTTCTTGCCTTTTTTTTCCCCTTCTTCCTCTGTTTATCGTACTCAATCAAAACCGATTCTCATCTGCTAGTACATTTCCATGTTTTACTATATTAGGACATCTATAACAGCTTAAAGTACAGGAGGATAATTTAGCAGAAAAAAAATTTCCTTTATGTACTACCTACAGTCATGGAGCATATTACAACATTTGTGACAGATTGCATTCAGCAGTGCTTCTGTAATGTTAGCACGAAACCCCCAAACTTCCAGTCACTGAAAGATGCGATAGCCTTTATTTTTTTTTATTTTTTATTTTTTTGCTAGTCGTGGGCCTTGGACTCAGGGCCTGAGCACTGTCCCTGGCTTCTTTTTTTTTGCTCAAGGCTAGCACTCTGCCACTTGAGCCACAGCACCACTTCTGGCCGTTTTCCATATATGTGGTACTGGGGAATTGAACCCAGGGCTTCATGTATATGAGGCAGGCTCTCTTGCCACTAGGCCATATTCCCAGCCCATATTCTATAGCCTTTATAACACAACAGTTTAATACACTATTCACATTGCTGGTGATGCTAATATAAACAGTCCTACTGTGAAGCTGTTTTGTAGTCTAGCATACATAATTTTATCCAGTGTTTAATTGTAGCTGATGATGATAAATGACTATATTACTGGCTTGTGTATGTACTGTACCATACTCTTTATCATTATTTCAATGTGTGGTCCTTCTACTTATGAGTTTAGTATAGGATTGTGCACTGTGTTATGTCAATGACAGCCTTCTATAATTCATGTATACTAGGCTTGATTACTAATCAAGAGGCTTCCTTTAGTAGTTGATCTGCACCAGCTGATGTGTGTGAGCACATGCTACCATGTTCACATGGTATTGGGATCCATCCACTCACAATGCACTTCACAGAAGGTGTCCTTTTCAGGTAGACAGCCACTGCACAGTTACTGTACAGCTAACGTGCAGTCAACTCTAACCTTCAATGTATTATAAATGAGTGGAGTGGTATCAGGTAACAAACAGTCATAAATTTCAGCCAAATCTGACTCCTTTCTGAAGCTCCTTGATGATAGAGTTGACCTAGACTGAGTTCTATTTGTCTCATCCTTTCAGGAACAAACTAGACTAGATATTCTAGGATTTTTAAACATTCAGGAGGGTTATCTGTGACTATGAAAAACCCAGTGGAAGGTAGGTAGGAGAGTGAAGCACTGAAATCCCTTCTCATTAAATCTTGCTTAGGATTAAAGGGAATTACAGGTTTACTGTTCACTGAAGAGAAACAAATGCCCCATTACACAGAAGGGATTAAGGCCTGGAGGAGCATTTATACCTTTGAAATGAGGTTTGCCATTTGCCTCAAAGTGCAGAGCTCTGGCACAGGGACTCCATTAAGAAGAGAACCTTCTCTATTAAGTGGAGTTACAAAATGAATGTTATCTGGGGCAAATTATGTTTCAGAACTTCTAACCAACACAGGAAATTAAAACTTGATCTCCAAAAGGATTTGAAAAAAAAAATGTTGTCTGAGCATGAATCTGAGCAAATAATCCTCATCATTCAATGAACTTCTTTCTGACTCCTACCACTTCCCATTCACTCTGTGACAGACTCAGATAACAGAAAGAAGTCCAAATGAATTGGGTGAGAAGTTCGTACATTTCTTGAAGAACAGGGATGACTGGAAGTTTGAAATATCCAGGCTAACACTCTGAGCTTGCTATGTGCACCTGTGGATGAATTTTTCCACTTTCACCTACTGTCTATTTTTCACAGATGGCCACTAATACAGGTGCTCAGGAATGAAGAAAGGAAGCCAAGGACATGTGAATGTTCTCAGAATTTATACATGTGTATGTGTCTGTGCATTCGCACATGTAATTTTAAACAAATAGGAAAGAAAATTTGTAATCTTTCCATTTTCTGTGTTCCATAACCTTAAACCAGTCTTGCACTATAGATTTGAAATTAACTACTTAGCAAAACATAAATGAAATACAAATTGACATCCTGGTAGAGTTTTAAGTATAATTACCTAGCTAATCAATAATACATTCAGCAGGCACTGTCGAAGATGACCATGAAGGATTGTAAATATCTTCCATTTGTGGTGTTTATTTACATAGGGCACAGACTATCAGAACAAATATTTCTGGGTACACACAAACAAGATATTAATGCATATAAACAAATACTGGTTGTATAAGCTAGAAAGTTATACATGAGGTAAGAGGGATGTGGGAACCTAGAAAAGTGATTGCTTATTGGACATAGGAAAGGTGTTAATGAGAGCTTTTTTTACTGGGACCTTGTAGAATGGATGATGGCCTTTGGCCTTTTGAATGCATAAGCAGTTCATTGGTCTTTTGCTCAGTTCTCTGTTCTTCTAAAGCCACCTTCAATTGTAAAATAGAGTAAAGGATTCCTGTATCCTTTCTTAATTGTTCTTTCTCTACACTAACTTAATGACCAACTTGGTCATATACAAACTGACTCATATAAGTGTAAACTAGTTAGTAAGGGTAAAATCTTACATTTTCCAGGGATGCTGTGTTTTAGTATTCTTGAATTTTTAATGCTGAAACATAACCATTCCTGATATAAATGACTATTGATATATGACTATGCACACATGGTCATATCTCTTGCTATTCCTGCTTCTCTACAATAGACAAGGTATAGATAAGGACTAAATAAATGCCTGTACTCTAGCCAGGAGATGATATCCAAGTTCTGTGTGTGGGTAATTCTTAATGTGGGTAAAACAGCAAAGTAGATGATTTAGACTTGTGGTCCACATATATTTTTAAACTCATGTTATTTTAATGTATCATTAGACATTAAAATTGGGAAATGAAATGGGAAAAGAAGATGGAACAGAAGTAACATATAAAGGAAAAGTGTCATTTTTCTGTAGAAAGAGCTAAAGAGGGTAGAATGAACAGTTTTAGGACCTTAGACATCACGTGCTTTTGCAGAAGGAAGTTGGATGTGAGTGACAGGCTAGACAGGCCTTGCTATTGTGTTCTGCTGGACTTCCACATGCTCTACCCTGAAGTTAACTGGGACAAAATTAAAGTAATACAGTCCTAACTAAGTACTGGAGTGAAGGCTGTGATAGTATCAGGCACACATAGAAATTGTTTTGGTAATTACAAAGAGTGAAAATTTCAAGATAAACCAATGGTTTTCCTCCTAGCTCCTCCTAGGTTGCCTTGGCAACTAAAGAGAGAAAACTATTTTTATTAGTCTTTTTGTGTATATTTATGCTTGCAATGATTTCCCAGTTAGAATGTGGCATTTTCTCATATCTGTATATGAAGAATCCCAACTTTATATTTTCTGAAACACACTGTTCACTTCAACATGTGTACCACCTTTTCCTCAGTAAAGGAAGCCTAGTCCTGTTTGGGCAAGTATCATTCTTGTGGCCAAGATCAACTGTTATCAGTCTAACTTTCAGCCAGCCATGGCCACCTGATTCCCCTTAGGTTGCTCTAAACTGGTAGCATATGAGGTGAATCTTGGAAATGACATAGGAAGGGAAAGATCTTGGAGTCTCTAAGAAGGATTTTTTATCTGTGATAAATGATGTAAATAGGGTAAGGAAATAGAATAACTTCTTTGGTTCCAATTTTCTTGAGGATGTGATTCTTGGAAGTATAGGAGTTGCTTTTGCTATTGGTGATCAGGAACATGGAAGAGAAATGAGAAGACAAAGAGTCATAGATAACTTTATTAGGACATGATCTGAGTTTCTTGTTATCAAACAATATCTATATCAAATCTGTTACTAGCAGTTCAATGTTATACCTTATTACTTGCAATTCAACTCATTCTAATAAATACTCACAGTGACTATTGGAGAGCTAGAGAAAGTTGTAAATTCACAATGCAATTTATAAGCAAATTCATCAAGATGGTGACAAAGTTGCCATTTATTCCTGAGGAAAGATAGCTACAAAAAAGAAACATAACTGCATTCACTGTATTTTTTCACTATAGGATATTGTTTCAGTTCTTGGTTTCCCAACACATTTGGGTTATGTCTCACAATGGAGTGACATTGGCTCTCCTTTTCCCTCTGATGGCTCTGACATCACAGTCTTGATGATCTTCCTCTCAATTATAGAGGGCTCTTCTACAAGGCCCTTTCTTTGATCATCTTCTTTCCAATCTCTTTACCTAGCAATAGCCTATAGTTATCAAGCTTTAAACATGTTATCCTTAAAAATCAACCCTTCAAGCTACATGCTAATGGCTCATGTCTCTAACCCTAGATATTCAGGAGGCTGAGATCTGAGGATCACAACTTGAAGCCAGCTCAGGCAGGAAAGCCAGTTAACTGTGCAAAACAACAATAATAACACCAACACCAACAACAAAAACTCAAAGTGGAGCTGTGGCTCATGTGATAACACTAGACTTGAACAAAAATCTCAGTGACAGAGTCTAGGCCCTGAGTTTAAGCTCCAGGACTGATGCAAACACACAAACACACACACACACACACACACACAGAGAGAGAGAGAGAGAGAGAGAGAGAGAGAGAGAGAGAGAGAGAGAGAGAGAGAGAAAGAGAGAAAGAGAGAGAAACACACACATACACATAACCCTTCACCTTTAACTTTTACTCCAACTTCTCCTTGCACTGTAGACTTGAGACTCCAGACACTGATGGCCATTTTTCTTATAGGAACCAAAGTAATCATCTCTCTTGCAATATCTAACATTTTTACTTCTGCAAATATTTAGTACACTCTAGACACTCGATATCATACTCTAGTGTTATATCACACTCAAGTCACTCCCAGATTGCATTAATACAATCAATGAGTATAAAATCAACCTTTGAATTCCTTCCTTCAATCTTCTCGCCTGTCCACTCCATCTTCCCTGCCTATGCCTTAGCTCATCATCAAAAGTGATCTGTGATTCTGTAACAAACTCAAATGAAGAAAATTCTTACTCTGAGTCTATTTTGCCCATGTGTCTCAGGTGCCTTTTTATTAGGGAATTTTGAAGAGCAGCCTACCTCCTGCATAAGGGAGTCCTAATTGTTCTTGTTTGCATGCATACCCATAACATGACTAAGTCATAGCTTTCACATTATCTCTGACTATTCATCTGTGTTCTGTGTTCCTACTTAAGCATGACTAATGTCACTATTATTATCACCACTAGCAACTTCTGCTACAATTACTTATCTCTGATGTTACCATGACTGTGAAAATACCACTGTGTATCACTATGGTGAACATTTATTGAATACTTAATATGTGCCAGTCCCGGTCCTTAAGTGCTTCCCTCAACATGCAAGCAGTGATCACTGGCCATTTGCAGTGTGCTGCATGTTCCATGCTCCAGAAAGCCTAGAAGAGATCACAACATAGACAAGGATGTGCTTTATATCCAAGGAGCTCACAGACTCACACTCCTTATTGACCTTTATCTTCACCATAATCTTCCAATGATAGGTCTAGATGTACGAATGAAGAAACAGAAACAGATGGTACAGCATTCAAATGTCTCCAGCTTCACACCCTGTACCATCTTCTCTGCATTTCTCAGTCTTGTTTATTTTCCCCATCCTTCATCTCATGTCTATTCATTGACTACAACTACCACCCAACACATTGAGTAATGGCTTTTCAGCTCAGTTCCAAATTTATGGTTAAATAAAATAGAATTAGAAGTTCTAATCAGATCTCTCCTATAGGCCTCAAACTCTAACTCAGTTTCTTTGAGATGACCAAGGTTCTTTCCAGGAGAGATCAATATCTGCTCACACTCTAAAACAGAATATGTACCACTACTCATACAAGATTTCATTGGTTTATCTGTTCTGTTACTAAAGAAGTGAGAAGATTAATATCCATTTTAAAGTCAGTTGATAAAATGATGTCATTAAGTCTTACATCCATTTCTCTTTCAAATGTGCACCCCTACAAAACTTAATGTGATATCATGTGCTGCTACAAGGCAATGGGCACGGTTGGTGGTATTCATTTGAAATCAGACACCTGTTATCAATTTGGAGCATGGCTTATATTTCCTGCTTCAAAATGTCTAGGGGGCAATGTAGATGAATGAAGCATGGTTAATGCCCCTGCTGACTTGTAGAGTTTCTTTTTATATAGAAGACCATGGAGAAATGCCATGTAAAAAATATAGGCTTAAAACACCCATTGTGGAAAGAATCATCTGTCACATTGTCACTTCTCATAGGACTTTAGTGACTGCCCCTCACCTTGCTTTCTTCCTCTAAACTCTGACGGCACAGAATTCCAAGCAACTCCATTTAGATATGCAGAAGCTAAAGGCAAGTTTAGACAGTATCATATAACACACAAAATTTAATGATAATTGCAGATCATTCCTAAAGTACAAACATTCAAGACAGCCTTGAGTGGTGAATCCACCATTCAATAAATGCTGAGTCTTATATCCAGAAACAGTCTTCTCTTGCTGGGGGAAATCAAGAAGGATTGCAAGAAACAACACTAGACTATAAATTATGGTGTAGAACAGAACAGTTCATTCCTTATGTAGGAGGTAAAGGTGCTATTGAGTCTTTCTTAGTAAGAAGTTACATGATGATAGTGATGGGCAAGATTAACTAAGTGATGAACATTTTTTTAAAAAGTTCTTTATTTGAGTCTGGTATGGAGGTCCAAATAAACAATTTTAAGTTTGCTGCACTCAGGGAGTCAATAATCTGCCTTGAAAGCCGGACCAGCAGTGTGGTTCCACTGATAATAATCCTTTACTTAGGGGTATCTAAAAGCTATGATATTCCAAAGAGGCACTTTGTCCAATTGGCAAGTTCAAAGAAATTTTCCAGAAATGTTGGTCACTAGGATATGGGAGTTAAATAAAAGATCATGGAACTTGAGGAGAAATAAGCATGATACATAAATGACAAGCAAATATGTAGATTGGCATTTATAGATTTTAAGGAAAATATGCTTAAAACATTCAGCATAAGGTCAAGGTTCAATCTTCAGTAATTCAAAAAATATTTTAAACTATGTATATGTGCATGTATATACTATATACACTATCAATTATACACATAAACACATATATACATATACACATATATAATAGGGACAGATTTATAGTATAGAATTACTGAACACTGGCACAATGTAATAGATAGCTGCTGAATTTGGAGATGTCAAACCAAATTATCCTTCATTCAAAATTTTAATCTTATCTAATATTGTTCTAATAAAAGTTGGCCACATAATCTTTGGTACTCCTTCTAGGGAAAAGTGTAATCTAGGGGCTGGGGATATAGCCTAGTGGCAAGAGTGCCTGCCTCGGATACACGAGGCCCTAGGTTCGATTCCCCAGCACCACATATACAGAAAACGGCCAGAAGCCGCGCTGTGGCTCAAGTGGCAGAGTGCTAGCCTTGAGCGGGAAGAAGCCAGGGACAGTGCTCAGGCCCTGAGTCCAAGGCCCAGGACTGGCCAAAAAAAAAAAAAAGAAAAGAAAAGTGTAATCTATGTCCCATTTATTTTAATCAGATCAGACTCTCACTATTTTAGTCAATGAGATACAACAGATAGTCACCCTAAGACAAGTCACAGGCCTGAGCCTCAAGAGGCCAGTGGTTTGCACTTTTTGTTTCTTGAATGGTTGCTTTTGGAACCAAGAGATCTTGCTATAAATCAGGCTAGGACAATTGCTCCTGAAGAAACCAACTGAGGACATGTGACTCCTACCAGGCAACTCCTGTAAAGCCTACTTCTTAGTCGTCTGAGAGAGGCACTTGTAAGTGAATTCTCTAGCCCCAGCCCTGCCTCCCCAGCTAGAACTTCCCAGAATGCACACAAACCATAGTTCTCTAACACTGCCAAAAGTGTGGGATGAGACATGATTTTTCATGTAGCAATGACTAAACAGAGATAGCACCTACTTTAAAGAACTGTACACATTTTCTTTTTTAATTGATTTATTTATTGTCAAAGTGAAGCACAGGGGGGTTATAATTCCAAACGTAAGGCAGTGAGTACAATTATCAAACTTGTTACCTCCTCCCTCATTTTTCCTTCACATTCCCTCCGCCTCAGTCCCTCCACCTTCCAGTTGTACAGTTGGTTTATAACATATAGTTTTGAAAATATTGCTGTTGCATTGGTTCACCTTTTACTCTTTGTACACATTTTCTGAACAATGCGGAGATTGCTCTGAGGAGGCCATACCATAGACAAGTTGGAGCAGGTGCTATCCATAGTCCTGACCCTTCTCTATTCTCCTGAGTCACACACCAAATAAAAGCAGTTAGGAAGGAAGATGGGACTGGGAGGTGGATGTCAGGAAATAACTCTGCCAGATGCTGTCTTTCAGCTTCTCCATTGATATCAGCCAGATAATAATCCCAGCTGAAATGAACACATGTTCTCAATTAGAACCTATTGATAATAATTGGGAAACACAGCATATGCCAAGGCTGATCTCTTCTAATTGCTACAGAGAGTCTAAGAGATCTCAGTGAGAATGTGGGACATGTTTGAGGAGAGGGAATTGGAAAGACTATCTTTTGTGTATTTGGTCTTTCACACCACTGCTGCCCACCTCAACAGAGCTTTCAGGATGAATGAGATAAGTGCTTCTCATGCCCTTGGAATCCAGGAAAACAGAAATTACAGACCAGAACCAAATGTTGTTAGTAGCAAAAGAAATGATGCTATATCAAAAGGAAGAAATACAATGTAAAAATTTAATGAGCAAACAAACATATTGCTAATATATTGGCTTGCTTCTGTGATAATTATCATTCCAATTGCCCTGTCTTGACAATTTGGTCTCCTTTAGAAAATAGTTGGAAAAACTGTATATGCAGTCTCCTTTGCATCAGCTCTCTTCTGGCCTTTCTCTCTGTCACTTAGCTACAGCAGTATCTCAGCACCTAACCCATTGTGTAGTCCTCTAATTGTCTCCCTGTCTCCAGTTTCTGGTTAATGTTGACAGATAGCAGGCTTGTTTTTTTGTATATGTCACTTCCCTGTTTAAAAACCCTCCTTTGTTTCCTATTGCTTTAGAATAAAGTCAAACTAAGAACAGAATATCACAGCTTCTAGGGTACATTCAGAAACACGTGTCCAAAAGCAAAGCTAAATAAATGTAAAGTGAAAGCCACAGAGGAGGCAGAGATGACTCTGGGGGTCAGGACAGGATTATGTGGGGTTGTCCATCTACTCTGTGTTAATTATCTGATCCAGTGAGGAAAAAACAGAACCAACCTTCCCTAGACAGAGAATGAGGAGGGTGGTGTCTTGTCCAAGAATTTAATGAGGCAAGAGTAGATAGAGAGTCCACAGCCTGTTAGGTCTGCAACTGAATGAGCAGCCATATGGTGTATAGTTAATAATGGGGCCCTCTCCTATTGTTGGCTTTAGCTCAAATGGGTGCAATTTGAAAGGAGGGAAATGGAGGAGCTCCTGCTGTCTGGAAGAAAATACCAAGGCTCACTGAAATTCTTATGCTATTTGCTGCAGTGAAGGCCAGAAGGAGAGAGTTCCTCTCCTTCAGGGCTCACCAGCAAAGTACAAACTGGAGATTTGAGTTGGAACCTATTCTAGATACAACCCAATAGATGTGCTGTGCAGTGTTTCCTGGTTAATTTGGTGCCTATGTTTTGAAATCTGTACCTGTCACCTAAAAAGAATTCTTGAATTTCCAGCTTTCTTAACAAAAAAAATTAAAGGATAAAATCAAATATGAAGCCCACATAATCAAAATCTGCCACATGGCCTGTCCCATCATTATAAGACATGTCACAATCACCCTGTGGGCCATTTCAGTCATCATAAGCAGAAGCATTCTTCAAGAAGTACTCTGGATTGTGACTCTTGTTTTGTTCTTTGAAATGACAGGTTTGCCCTTGTAAGAGATAGGTGTGTGTGTGTGTGTGTGTGTGTGTGTGTGTGTGTGTGTGTATGAGAGAGAGAGAGAGAGAGAGAAAGATAGAGACAGGGAGAGAGAGGCAGGGAGAGAGAAAGAGACATAGAAAAATAGAATGGGGCAGAGAAAGAGAAATTAAGAATGATTTCACTTTCATTCAGAAGAGTGAGTCTACCAGAGACACTCCAAAGGATGCCCCTCTAATACCCTCTTTCGAATCTTACCTCCAATTGCAATCTTTATAACTCAGACACAATGAAATGTGATTCTCGGGCTATAATATCTATCACTCTGTCTATGGAAGAGGAGTGATCAGCCCAAAGGGCACCAAAATGATGACTGGCTCCCATGGTGAAGTAGTGTTAGGGAGTGGAGCAGGATATTTGCCTTGTAGAGGTTGGAGATGAATGCACACCAGACAGTGTGAAGAATGATGTGATCGGCAGCTTGAGTGAATTTGGGAAACTCCTAAAGTCTTGGCTATGTTGGTCTTTGGTGTTTTTAGCAGGCTTTAGGAAAAGCCTGATTTATTGGGCAGACTTATGTATGTTCTGTGTTATGTTGTCTTTACTTTGAAGTTTCTGGAAGGTCTGGGAAAATGTGTTGCACATTTTGGATTTGGTGGATTGCAGAACCATGAGAGAGAAGGGTTCCAGGTGGGAGAGGCAGACATGGGCAGGTTCAGAGCAGCACCAGTTCCCTGTGTGAAGACTGCTATCTGCTGTTCCATTCAAAAACGGGACTGTGATCTTTGGTGTCTGTAGTCAAGCCTCTTTCTCCATCCTGCCATTCAATGTAATTTAACCTCCAACAAGTGGTGGCATAGTCAACACAGAGCCATCTCTATTTCACACTAACATATGGAGAACTACCATCTCATCTCTGGATCACTCAGCTCCAATACTGTATGAAATTGTGGCAAGTTTCCAAGTTGCTTATGCATGAGTCTATGCATAATGAATACACCCTCTCCCTAAAGGTCCCAGATGTTGGGGTCTGGAAATCTGAGACTGGATTGTCCATTGCTCAACTACCTATGGGGACATGTCCTTGAGGAAAATGACTGCCTTCTGTATTGTTCCTCCCCTTAGTATTTTGCATGGCACATAGTAGTTGGCAAATGTTTTTTAATAAATGAATACATGAATAAATGATAACTACACACATTCTCTGCTGTGCAACCAGGGTTGCAACTCAATTTACCGATGATATGGTTAGAATGTGCCCTCTGAGTTCATATGTTAAGTGACTGATTCCCAATATGGAGGTTTCAGAAGGAAGGAAGGACCTTTTACGAGGTGTTTAGGTGATTGGGCCTTTGCATGACACAATCATATGTTCATTGTGGGAGTAGATTCATTATAAATGATGAGTTTGAGCCCTCCTGCTTTCTCTTACCCTCTCTTTGTCTTTTCATCTTCACTATGAAATAGAGCCCTTTAGTGAACACAGCTTCTCAAGAGCTGTCATTTGAGCTTCTAGAGATTCTCTCTCTCTCTCTTTCTCTCCTATGTATTCTTTCATCCTAACTCCAGACTGATTATTTTTGTGCTTCTCTCTCTCCCAAATGCCCAACCTCTTTTATTATTGCATATAAATTAAATTAAAAAGATTCTCCCCTACTGTTTAGAAGAACTTGGCTTCCCCAATATTCTTTTTGGGAACAATTCTCCTTATCTCCTTATCTCAAATCAGTGAGAGGAGAGAAGGAGGGAGAAGCTTTTTATTTTTTTATTCTTCTAGGTGTTTCCGGACCACTGTTCCAGAAATTATTTTTATGTGTTCTTTCTCTTAAAGTTTCCATTGTTAAAATACATAATTTTTTTTATAAAACCTGATCCATAACTTACTAGGTAACTTGGCATAAGAATTATAATTTATTATGAGTGAGTGTAGAACACACTTTCCATCTTTAATCATATCAAATTCTCTCAATAACATTAGAAGTTACTTAATAGTATAATTTTGATAACAGATGAGTAAACTGCAGCTTAGTAAGGTTAAATGACCATTAATAGTCCACAAGAAACAGAGCAAGGATTCCATTCCCAGGTCTGCAGAGTATCAAGTTCAGACTCTCATATAGTCTAGAATAGACACCATATTTGTACCATGTCAGCTGGCAGGGAGTTAAGAACATAGCTTTTCTTCTCTTTTTTTTTTAATTTTTTAATTTTTTATTTTTTTGGCCAGTCCTGGGCCTTGGACTCAGGGCCTGAGCTCTGTCCCTGGCTTCCTTTTTGCTCAAGGCTAGCACTCTGCCACTTGAACCACAGAGCCACTTCTGGCCGTTTTCTGTATATGTGGTGCTGGGGAATCGAACCCAGGGCCTCATGTATACGAGGCAAGCTCTCTTGCCCCACTAGGCCATATCCCCAGCCCAGCTTTTCTTCTCTTTACTTCTGAGCTGCAGCCTCGTGTAGCATTCATTTTAAGCTCATTTCTGCTTCTCTTTCCTCAACAGCTTCCTGCATCCAGAAAAGAAAATCATTTTTTGCATCATTGATGTAATCAACAAATACATGGGTGTCAGGATCTGGATGATCCCTTTCTCCCCAATTTCCTGGGGAGAAATGGTTGAACTCCAAAAACTATGAGAGAGCACTTGGCCTTATTTCCCCGCCTGTGGGAAATGAAGGCATACCCTCGTGGACTTGCGCTAAGTTGAGGAAAGGTTGCTGAAGCCTCCCTTCCCCCAGTCCCCTCCCATGTTGGGGGGGGGAGAAGGCACCTGGGAAACACCGTGATGGTGGAATGCGTCTCAAAGTCTTTAATTTGGGAGGGGGACTTAAATGGAATTAATGGCGGGAAAGAAAGGGGACTGGCCAAATGGCCAGTCATAAGCTAAAGACCATGTCCAACAGGTGATGTCATGAAACTTCCTTTGTGGGCGGGACAACCCCATCATGGTGGCAGCACATGTTCGCCCCTGGGGGGGGAGGGGCTTCTTTTCCGGTTGAGGCCGGAAGGTGGGAGGAGCTCCCTCCCACACTGTCCCAGGGCTGGCGGAAGGGCAGTGACTCGCTCTTGGCCCCCTTTCTCCGCCAAGGCCAAAACAGTCCCCAACACATGGAAAGAAATAACTGGTTTTTTTTGTTGTTGTTTTTTTATTAAACCAATGTGTATTAGTTAGCTAAGAGTGACATTAACAGAGGCCTAGACTGTGTGGCTTCTACAGCAGTAATTTATGGTCTCACAGTTCTGGAGGATAGAAGCCTATAGGCTCAGGTCTGTGTTTCTCGTGAGGCCTCTCTTTTTAACTACAGATGGCAACTGTCTCATGGTAAATACCTCACATACTCTTTTCCTGGTGCATAAATTCCTAATGTTCTTCGTCTTTCTATAAAGACACAGTCCTACTGGAGTAAAGTATCACTTTTTTAATCAGTTTTAACCTTAATGCTTTCTTTTTTGATGATCTAGCTCAAAACACAATCATATTGAATGCCAGAGCTCAAGATATAAGTGTAGAAGAATAATTCAGTGCATAACTTATCGTATACTATAGTTGATCCTCAGTACCCACAGGTTCTGCATCTATGTACTCAAAGTCTGAATAGAAAATGTTAAAAGAAAATTGAATCTGTACTCAATATTTCAGACATTTTTCTTGTTTTTCCCTACATAATATATTATAGAGCAGGGTTCAATTGGCTCATACCTGTTGTAATTCTAGCTACCCAGGAGGCCTAGATCTGAAGATCATACTTCAAAGACAGCAAAGCATGAAAATCTAAGGCTGAAAATGGGGGTGTGGTTCAAATGGCAGAGCACCAGCCTTTAGCAAAGAAAACAAGAGAGTCTATGAAGCCCCGAGTTCAAGTTCCAGTACTGGCACATACACACACACAGTATATCATCTATCTCTAGCTCAAGTTCCATCTCTGCCTAGGTTTACAACTAGGTCTAGGTAGAGGTAGAGACAATATAAACAGATGAAGGATAAATAGATGGATAGATAGATAATTATATTATTTGCATAACATTTAGGTTGCAAAATTTATACAAGATAAAGTACCTGGGAGATATACAAAATTAGTTTATATATGTAATAGGTATATGAGATGAAGTAAGTGGGAGGATGTGCACAGTTTATATGCAAGTCCTATGTCATTTTATATAAAGCACTTGAGCATCTGTGGATTTGGAATCCCAGAAAAGTCCTAGAACCATTTCCCCACAGATACTGAGAGATAGCTGTTCATAGTTCAGTGCTTGCTAAATAAAGATAAAACATTTCTTTCTAAGTTTTCATATACAAGACTAAATGAAGGTATTAATAAACTGCAGCAATAGTAAGAAAGGAAGATGTCACCATACTTCAAAGCCTTAAATTTGAATTTACGAAATGTTTCTCATAACCTCTGTGAGTAAATATTGCAGATTTTCTTTAAAACTTAATCTGTGTATATTACACATTGTTCAAACTTATGATGCCTAAATTGCCTTAAGGTAGATAAGATCAAAAAAAAGGAAAAAATTATCATTTCCGAAAGAAATTTAATATCTTACAACTGCTCAATGAACTCATTTCCCAGAAAACACATTTAGACTCAGATTCACTACAAATATATGCAAAAAGGCAATTTCCAAGGCTTCTTAATTAAAATATTCTATCCAAAGGATTTTTTTTATCCTAAGAAATATGCACTTTGTTTTAATAAAATCTATTTTTTATGTTAGGAAGAAAAACAAAATCTCACTTCAGATATATTACTTAAGTGTAACACATTGCTTAAGTTTAAAATATCTATCTACAAAGAAGGTCTCACCATCTCCCTAGGTGACAAACAGCAACAATTATGGACCTCAAGGTGTGTGCAGATCTCTAAGCACAGAAACAACTTTCCATCTCATCTGCAGGTTCACATGCAAGAATATACCTTTCTCTTGCATGTTCCTAGTGTCTACCTTCTCCTTTTATCTCTTCTATTGTCCAAGGAAAAATGAGTACACTGTTAGCCTTATTTTAAATCTACATTTTCTTCCATTGTGTGGTCTTAAATTTATCGTTTTTACTGCTTTTCTTTGTCTCCTTTTGCATAAGCTTCGGAGCTCACTGGAATATAGCAGAGATTCCATTTGGTCAGAATGGCCAACTGCCAGCAGGCTATCTACCCAGGCATGTCAACTGTGCACATTGCCAGGGGACAAAATTATCTTCTGGAATGAGGACAATTCCATTTTCTTCACAGACCTCCAAACAGCTTACCCAATGACAGTCTTGTCTTTTCTGGACCACTATGTTCTGTTTCAATATAAATCTTTGCATAAAAAGTCTTTGATTAACACAAACATGACTGGAAGCTACAGTATGGCTTTGAAACAAAAAGTTAAATAGATGTAAATATTTTAAGTAGGTAGAAAAAGAGGTTAGTGCAAAAGAAATATTTGCCAATCAGTAGCGTATTAATCTTTTTCTTCTTTGTACTCAATGAAATGATAACTCAATATAGCTTGCTTGCAATAATTCAGTGAGGATTATATAGTTTATAATAAAAAGTGTCACAGTGTATTTGTGACTACTGTAAATAAAGGTTTTATAGTTTATCCCTCCAGAATTTTTAAAAAGGCTCTGGCTGGTGTGCTGTTTTTTTGCACAGACTTATCTGAAATTTTGCTCAGTCCTATCCTCTCAGAATTCTGAGCAAAGGTAGTATGATATTTTATACTGAGATTGAAATTATTTAAATAATGTAAGCTAATATTGTGTTGCACATTCTTTACTATACTAAAATCCAGGAATAAAGCCTTTCTTCTAAAACCACTGTATGAGATGCTAAATAATGTGATCAAATAAGACCCCAAAATATATATCCAAGTACATTTATCCTGGGTGTGTGGGCGAGGGTCTTAGGAATTACAGAAATCTGAATCAACCTAAATATCCCTTCTTTAGGATAGGTTCCCTCAATGTTGGCATATCCACACCCTGGCACCATATTTGCCACTGCAAGTCATGAGATTAGCCTATGTCTGTGTTAAGGAAATACGAGTGTGACAAACTGAGAAGAAGTGCTGTAAATGTGTAATATGAGCCAATTGATGTCAATTTGCATACCCAAATCAATATATGTAAAGCTAAAACTGGGAGAGTGTTAACAGACCAAGGAAAAAATATTTCTGAGTAGTGGGCTTTTAGCTGATTTACTCTTATTTAGTTTTTTTCTGGACTTTTTGAACTTATGTTTTATAATAATGTGATATTGCATTTACCAGGTATTCTACCACTTGAGCTATATCCTGGCCCCCAGATTTTGTGCTTTAGTTTTATTCTGAATTTGGTCTTGAGTCTATGCCTAAACCTGGAACAGGATCTTCCTACTTTTACTTCCCATGTAGCTGAGATGAGAGCCGCATACCACCATACCCAGCTTTCATTTGTTGTGACAGTCTTTTGATTAGTTTTCCCAGGCTGGCAAAATAATCACCATCCTTCTGATCTCTACATTCTGAGCAGTTGAGATTACAGACACAAGATATCTTGCCTGGGTTTATTTGAACATTTTAAAATGAGTAGCTTTGTTTTTACACCAGCATTTTTTAAAACAACAAAGGACAAACAGGTGAACTACCAAATTCTCAGTAGGCTGAGTTAGCTAACTTCTGTCTGGTGATGGGCACTTACTTGCTCATCACCTTGATGGGGTGTTGCTTCTCTCCTTATCACTATCACATAAGGTGACCCTTATGCTTGCCTCCTAATTCACCATGATAATCTGGACTTCATGAACAGACATTTTGAACATTGGGCCTCAGTAGAACTTGACTCCCAGGGCTACATCTTTATCCTGACTTTACTTGGCACATATGTATGTAGCTCACACATAAATTCCAATATATCAGAAAATTGCAAAGTATTCCTGATATCCCTCACTCAACACTTTCTAAATGTCAATGTTTTACTATATTTAGTCTCTTTATTTGTCTGTATCTCTCCTAATAAGTTAAAGACAGAAGCTCTTTTCTATTTAGCTAGTTTTGTAGGCATATCTTAAAGTATTCATTTGCACAAGCACAGTACAAGGACCCAAATCAGGAAGTTAACATCATTACAACACTAATAATATACAGACTAGTTATTTAAAATTACCAAACAAAATCTAAGAACGTGTTTCTCAAATTTTACGTGGTGTGTGCGTGCGTGTGTGTGTGTGTGTGTGTGTGTGTGTGTGTGTTTCTGTTGGTACTAGGATTTGAACTCAGGGCCTGGGCATTGTCCGTTTAGCTTCTTCACTCAAGGCTGGTGCTCTACCATTCAAGCAACATCTCTACTTTTGGCTTTTGGGTAGTTAATTGTGAGATAAATGTCTCACAGACATTCTTGATTGGAATGGCTTCAAACTATGATCCTCAGATATCAACTTCCTGAGTAGCTAGAATTATGGTCATGAGCCACTGTACCCCATTCAAATTTTATATTTTTATTTCATGACATTGATGTTTATAAAGATTATAGGCCAGGTATTTTGTAAGGTTTGTCTGATGTTTCCTCATGATGACAGGCAGGTTATATGTTTTCAGGCTAAATGTATTGAACTTTCATTTTGTTTAATCTTCATAATAAAATTGTTATTATGAGGATTAAAAATGAGGAAACTGAGGCACAGGGTTAGCATACCAGATTAAGAGTCACATCTGAAGTATGTGTGGGTCTAAAATATTGTGTGATTCATGTATAATTATGTGCCAGGACATCTCTTGGTGACTGTCTTATTGTGTGCATAATTTTATGTGAAGACAGTCTAACAAGAAAGCTTCCTCTATTATACTTTCCAGGAAGGGCATTAGGATTTAGAGCAATTACATAACTTTCTCCAGTCTGGAATCTAGTTTTGTTCCACTCTTTATGCATTATTTTGCTGGCCATACATTAGTAAAACACATTAGTGTCCAGACAAATTAAAAAAAAGTCTGGGCACAGATTGTGCTATCAATACTTCACTCTTTATAATGCACACAGACAAGTATAATATGCATCAGGTTTCCACATTGTTGTTACAGAATTTAAAACTTTCTGTGGCCTCTGATAATTAGAAGGACCTACCTCTTAAAAAGCTGACCAAAGACCTGGGTTATTATTGCAGCCCTTCCTTTGGGAAATGGTTGTGTAGGATGGAATTTTAAACCAACCCCTACAGGCACAACACTCAACTCCTATTCCAGAGCCGTTTTGGATCTTTCTGTATTCCATCCATGTTCAGACCAGCTCAACACAGAAGCATTACCCCACCATTCATTCATTCCCTGAATTTCTTGTGTAAACTTAATGTCTACTGCCAGGTTGGAATCCTCTATGTCATGTGAGATCATGTCTCATCCATCTTTGAATAAACTCAAATCAAATAGAAGCTATACTTGACACATAATAGGTATTCACTGAGCCTTTTTGCTAAATATGCTTTATCCTTGAATGCATTCATTTTGTGTGTGTATGCACATGCACGTGAGAGTGTGTGCGTGCACCCGTGCCTGTATGTTAGTCCTAGGGCTTGAACTTAGAGCCTCAGCTATGTCCCTGCGTTTTTGTGCTCAGTCCTGGTACTCTTCCATTTGAGTCACACCTCCATTTGTGGCTTTTTGGTGATTAATTGGAGATAAGAGCCTTCTGAATTTTTCTTGTCCCAGATGGCTTCAAACCATTATTCTCAGATCTCAATCTCCTGAGTAGCAAGGATTACAGGTGTGAGCCGCCAGCAACTAGCTTGAATGCATTCATTTTACATCTATCTTTTTAAAACTTAATTTTATTGTCTAGGTGATATACAGAAAGGTTACAGTTACATATATAAGGTAGTGAGTACATTTCTTGTCAAACTTGTTATTCCTTCTCTCATTTTTCTCCCACTTTCCCTCTCTCCCAACACTCCCAAGTGGTACAGTTCATTTCCAATCTACTGTCTTGTGAGTGTCACTGTTACATTGATTAGACCTTTGTCCTTTGTCTCACCAGTTTGTTGTTACCCTTCCATTCCCTAATTCAGATAAATGTATATACAATACCCTTTTGGCCCCACTCTCTTCTGAGTTAAAACCTTAAAGGATTTTGTTGTCTATTACTTGGAAATCATGTTACCCTAAGAGTTTCACAATTAAGTTCAAGGTTAAATTTTCATTATGTGCTCCTTTGTTGCAATAGCTCACTGGACATGTCGTCAAAAATCCCTGGAGCCCCATGACAACAAATCTCCTTCCTTGGATGTATGTTGTTTGTCCCTAATCTTTGCCTTATTCCTAAAGCATGTCTTCCTAAAACTTGAGAAAGGCAATTTAAAAATCTTGATAAATGCTTGTAATGTCACTTAAAAACTCTTATCAGGTCTTACTTGTTCAGGTAATAATCTACCTCTCCACTTCCATACTGCTCTAGTAAGTTAGCCAGTGTTCATTTCTCTTTAAAACACTTTGCCTTGTCTTGTCTTATGCTCTACATGCTGTCAGCTCTCTCACAAGTCTAGAGTGGCCACAGGTGTCTTCAAGGACATTTCTGGTGTTAAAACTCATACTGACCTTCCTAGACTGTGATGGTGAAATTTTCCCATTGGCTTTAGTCTTCATTTGCTTGAGCATCTACTGGTTCTTAGGGAACACTTAGTTGGTCCTAGTGGCTCACACCTGGTTTACAAACTGTCATATAGGATTCTGCTTATTTACAACAGATGGGACTAATTGCTTCTTAGTTCCCTGCTTCCAAAGACCAATAATATAATAATTATAATAATAACCCTCATTATGTTTTCCTATAGCTTATTTCTTTAATATCAAGTATCAAGTATTTAAGTATCAAGAGATAACCTTGATTCTCTCTTCAGAATGCTAAGCACCGATCAATGCAACAGAGATACTTATAAGACCACTGTACAACTGTTGGAACTGTACAACTTGTTGGGGGGGGGATTGGGGAGGAGGGAAGGTGGGAGAAAAATAAAGGAGGAGGTAACAATTTTGTCAACAAATATACTCATGACATTACATATGTAACTCTTACCCCTGTGAACATCACCTTGATAATAAAGTTAAACTAATAAGAAATATTTTTTTCCTGGTGATGCTTGTTTTGTGTCCTCCTGTGACTTCATGTTTTTCTGATTGATGTAGGGAAACATTGTTAGTACTGGACTACTAATGGATGTCAGGAGCCAAAAGTCTATGATTAAGTGGCCCCGGTCTCTGGCTAGGGCCTCATGGTAGGTGTGTATTAGTAGGAAAGATACCATGGTAAGACAGGAAACCAGAGAGCCTAGAAGGGGCTGATCTTGCTCGTTTTATAACAACTCACTCTTTGGGAACTAAAACATTCTGTGAGAACAGTACAAATTCCTTTCAACAGCAGTGTCCCAGTAACCTAATTACCTACCTCCCAACATGCCATGCTAAGGGTTGTTTCTATTTCATGAACTCCAGTGTCAAACTCTATCAAAGCCATAGCAATAGAACTCGATTCATAAAAATTCAATACTCAGATACCCTTAAGAAGAAAATCTGGTGGCCATACAAGGTCCAAGTTTCTTGAAGACGTTTCAGGGATGGAGGATATTTGAAAATCCCATGAAATGCTCACCTGCCTGAATACTTAATTATCTGAGGGTTCTAGTGTTTCTTCTCCTCCTCCTCCTTCCTCCTCCTCCTTCTCTTTCTCCTTCCTCCTCCTCCTCCTCCACCTTCCTCCTCCTCCTCTTTCTTCTTTCTCTTTCTTTGTTCTTGGGTTTAAACATAGGACTTTGTGCTTATTACCTTGCTAGGCCAACAATCTACCACTGATCCACCCCTCCCGAGCCCTTTAAGCTTTCGTTGTTTTCTAAACAGAGTATCACCCTACTTTTTAACTAGCTTTTTGCCTGGACAGGTGTTGAGATTTGATCCTTCCAATATCTTCCCTCTGACTCGATGGGAATACAGATGTGAACCATCACACCCAACTAGTGAGGTATTTGTAAAAAGGTGGTAACATATATGCTTCATATTGACTCTGTATTTTCAATACAAATAATGATAAAATGTTTCAGTGTAAGGGTAGACAGAAAAATAACTCATCTCTTGAAAAATGTCTATGCACGAGCCTCCAGCTCCTATGAGCATTTTAGCTTCCAATGTAAAGAGAAAGGAAAGATTTCTAATCACCTGATAAAAGTGGAAAAGGAAGACAGGAAAGAGTTAAAGGGAGATATTGTTGTGGGATAATGACCAGACATAGGAAAGGACACTGGTTTTGAAAATGAAAAGAGGGAGCCAAAAGCCAAAGGAGCAAGGCAGCCTCAAGATGCAGGAAAAGACAAGGAAATGGATTCTACCCAGTCCTTCCAGAAAGCAACATAGCTAGATTTTAGATTTTACCCCAGTAAGACCCACTGGGGTTTCTGATCTCTCAAAATCTGAAGATAATAAATTCACACATTTTTAACTCTAACTTTGCTAATTTTTTATGTTGCTAGTCAATAACCATTTTCCATTCAGAAAAATCAAGTGAATGTTGTTTTTGTTGTTTTAAATTCACCTCAGGCACTTTCTCCATACATTCTGTGTGTTGGAATAAGTGTTTTTAAACATCAGACCTCTAAATTGTTATTATTTTTAACAAAAATTGATAAAGAGAGAAACCCTATACAGCTTTAAAGATTGAATGGGGTCATTATTCTGTACCAAGTGAGAGAAATTTTCATTATATTGACTGATAGAAGAATAATTCCTTATTAGAGAAAGGTTTACTAGCCTTTACAAGGAAGAGAAATAAAGAAGATCCCAGAACAAGGGGATGAAGAGAGTAGAAAGATAAAAAGAAAGAAATAAAAAGATGCCATGTGCTGTTTTAAAATCATCTTCAATCATATTTTCAGAACTCCAAAAGATATTTGATGAGATTGGATGTCTGAAAAGCAGCAAATAGGATCATTTCTGTGTCTCAGTTAGTATGAATGGTGGGCCAAAGACAGATCACATACTTGCAGAATTCTGAACATAAAGATCCATAAGATCTCTGGGCCACAGGAGCTTCCAAAATCATTGAAGGATACTATCTCTGATTAACACTGAGTGAAGGTTAGAGAGTATAAGAAAGTCCATACCTGCAGTTGAAGGAGGCTCAACAGCACAATAGACATAGAGGGAAGTGTGTGAAATTTTTTTGTGTGTGGCATCCACCACAAATTACTACTACAACTGTGCACAACACCCTGATATACCCATGCACCACACACCACACTTCCAACCCAATCATCAACTTCATATCCAATAGATTTCCTTTTCCAGCGTGTTCTGCAGTCTCAGTACCAGGAAGGAGTCATATATGTACAATCCATTTGTTTATGTAAAGCCTATGTGTTTGTTCCTTGGCATCCCCCTTGGCTGACTGAAAGCCCCTATCATTATCAAGAGACCAAGCCTAGTGTTTTGGAAAGGTAATGAACTTCATCGCATTGACATAAAGCCAGGAGGAGAAGGTCCTGGGAGATCAAACTCTGGAACCTGGACAGACTGTAAGCAGTTTTTTCCTCTGGGGCTGCACTGCAGCTCTAATGATTGGGAGAGCAGCTGCTGTGCTGCATAATGGCTATGGCAGGCTGGGCATGCCTTGAGCAGCCCGGAGCCTTCCTCCAGCCTCTAATGAACAGCGCTGCGGGCAGGCATGGTGATTCATTGAGCTCCTGTCTCATTAGAATGTCAACCAAGCCTCAGCTGCCTCAAATCCCTGGTGGAAGTAGGCAGGTTGAAATTATAAATAAATACAATAGCAAAAGGTTAGTTCTTTCTCTGAATGGAATTGATTTTATGCTTTCAACTCCATATGCCATTTAGTGCAAGTTCAAGTCCACAGATGTTCCTCAAATTCTGATGAGGTTACATTCCCCCAAACCCATGAGAAACTTAAATGATCCTATGTCAAAAATATATCTAATGATTCTAACCTGAACATCATAGCTCTCAGCTTGCTATGCTTAAATGTGCTCTGAACATTTCTTACTCTATGCTATATTGGAGAAAATTCCCTAACAACAAAGCCCATTTTATAATGAAGTGCTGACTATCTCATGAAATTCTATGGATTATCATTGTACTGAAAATTTAAAAAACACACAGATGAGATGTAAGAATCCCCATCTTACCCTCATAATATCAAAAATTACAAAGTCAAACCAGCCTAAGTCAGGAATGGTCCGTACAAGAAAACTCATTTTTTTCCCCTGCAACTGAGCCTAATTTTATCAAACTCACTGTCCATTAAGATCGTCTAAGTATCTTCCCCTAGAGTTGTATCCAAATGATGAATTGTCTATAACAGTACTGAGATGTAGGGAAGGGTATCTGTTTATCACTATTTTACATTTTATCCTCTGAAGTGTCCTTTACCTTGTCTTGTTTTCAGGCATCAGCATCATTGTTCTTCATCCCAAGAGTGAGGTTTATAGGTGTGTACATACTCTGTGCTATGATCATCTGGTGTTTTTTTTTCTCTCTCTCTCCCTCTCTCTCTCTCTCTCTCTATATATATATGTATATATATACATATATACGTATATATACATATGCATGTGTATATATACATGTATATACATGTATATATGTATATGTATATGTATGTATATGTATGTGTATACATGTATATATGTATATATACACATGTATATGAATATATATACGTATATATGTATATATATACATATATATATATTCCATTCTACAAATCTATGCGAGTCTTCAAGGCTGATTCTGACATGTCTGACTGGCACCTTTTGGTTTTTAAATACATTTAGGTTATAGATTAATAGTAACTGAATTTGACAATTTAAACAGCAAAGGAAATATATAAGATGTTTATCAAGGGGTCTTAGTCATGTAGATCAGACTATGTGTGTGCTTAACATGCATGATGCCTTGATACCCTCCCCAGCAAGGTGGAAGGTAAAGAAAAGAAAAAGAGAAGTAGGAGGAGAGGAGGAGGAGGAGGAAGTTATTCATCAGGCCCACCATTAACGTAGACCTGCTTTAGGAGGATTTGATTGGCTACATCAGTGTTATGGTCTTGTTTTCTATAACATTTTGGTGTCATCTTCTTTCACCTTCCATAAAGACAGGAAAGAACTGTACTCTCTAAATGTACACAGCAGGGTGATCTCCTCAAAACTAGAAGGAGATTCAGATGCTACCAGGAAAAATATGCTAAATTCCATTGAACACACTGTGTTGCCAAGATGATAGTTATAGGATCTAGTGACTTTGCCAATGTGTTAAACCCTGGATTCTGACTTTCAGGTAATAAACTCCAGAATAGAAGAAACTTAAGACAATAAGCATGAGATGTCCTTGAAAACCTGTCAATACCCTATGTGAAATAAGAAATATCATTATTGTTATAACCATGAAAAAAGTGGATTTATCTTGCACTAACTAGTGGCCATCTAGAACATTTATACAGGACAGTAAGCAATATTAGGGGACTCAATGACAGAGGCTAATTGCTAAATAAGGAAGCTGACATTGTATTACATGCCAGCAATGACATGGGACAATGATGACCAGAGGCCTTTCCTGCCCCACAAGACTCAATTCGTATGCTAACCTGGCTATCAAAAAATTATAGTAATAAGAAAAGACAGATGCTAGAATGATGGGAATACCTCTATTGCCCAGTGGAATAGAACATTACATTAAAGATTAAGCTTAAAAAAATACAAAAGAAACCCTTTTTGCCCACCATCATAATTAAGGGTTAAATTGTGGGTATGTAAAAGATAACTACTAAAAAAGTAAAAGTGAATTTATTCAAAGAAAGGCCATACAATTGTGCTCATCCTTTAGCCTAGGAAAGGAAATAGTAGAATACTTGCAATATAATGGCCAGTGGGCCCCTGGAGGAAGATAGAGGCAAGAAAGGGAAAGTGGACTTTCACCCTGACAGAGGGAGACAGCTCTGCTCAAAGAAGCTTCACTGACAAGGACATGGTGTTAAAACGCAGGTGATGCAGACAAAGTACTTCATCAGATCCAGAGCTGTGAATTAACCTTTACAAAATGAATGGCTTTTTCAGTGCTGAATAAAAATCCCAGGGAAACAGAGGAGAAAAATACTGGAACCAGGCTCTAAATCTGTGGACGGTGGTGACCTTTGCATTCTAATTGCTTGCAGCTATCTTAATATGACATTTGGCATTTTTTAACTTTGCGCATGGCAAAATAGCACATTTTGAGCAAAAAAAAAAAAAAGTTCAGTTAATAAGCTTCCTCTCAACAAAACTGGATTCTTTCTAGCAGAAAAAAAATTACAAAAATAAAGAAGATACTCTGGCAGCTTGACTTCTGCCATGATGTGGATTTGTAATTGGTGAAGGGTGCTGGACTGTGAAAATGGCTTATTGAAAAGATAGTTATTGCCATTGCTTCCTTCAAGAGAGCAGACTTCTGTGATAAAATGAATTCACCAGGTTCCTGTCCTCACTGAAATCCTCGAATGAAAGTGCCTGAGAGATCCCTCAGGATCTAAGGCCAAATTCTGAGGATTAGGGAAACTTTAGCTTGTCTGAGATGCAGGGTTCTCTTCTCTAAAATAAAATGATAATCTTTGCCCAAATAATTCCCACAGTTGTCTGTGTAGAACAAAGTGGCTAGTACTTGTTCAAACACTTGCAGCAACTAGCAACAATAAGGAATTAAACTCAGATATGGTTTAGTAAAATGAGCATAAATGTAATTGGAATTCCTAGTCCTTCATTGAGCTAAGTAACATTTCTGAATCTTTCTTTCTACGTTTATAGAATTGGAATAGTAATCGCTGCATTATCCTGCTGTTGGTAATTATTAAAAATGTAGACTAAGTCCAGCTCAAAGGCCTACATTTTCCATACAAACACATAAATATCCTGGGGTTTACTCTATACTATTTTTCCATTTTACCTGAAGTACTCCTAGTAATGAATAATTATACACTTATGGCTATCCTGGGGGGTAGGGGTAAGGGAGACAAAAATACTCAGGCAAAGTCTCTAGAATAGGCAAGAGAAGTCTGAGAGAGAGACAGAGACAGACACAGAGACAGAGAGACAGAGAGACAGAGAGTGATTGTTTCTGTATGATTGTTGAGTCCCTGGTGATGCTTGGCTTATAATTCAGGAAATGGATTACAATGGAAACATGCTTTGCAACTTAAATCTTTTGGGTGGAGGAACTAGTTTGAACTTTTCTTAATTCATCTGTCCCCCATTAAATTCATCTATTCATCCAATCATTATTCATTATTCATCTAGAAAATTAGTGCAAGCTTTTGTCTTCTATGTGAAGATATTCTCTTTACATCTACCAGATTATATTTAAAAAAATGGCTGACAACTAAAACAAGCGTTTTAATTTACAAACTCAGAGCTTTTAAAAAATCAACAAATGGCTGAGTATTTCAAAAAGAAAATCAATGAACTATGTTCCATAAAAATCTGCTATTAAAGAAGAGATATACAGCTGCTTTCCTTGTTGAAGAGTGGTGGGGTGAAGAGAAGGAGTTTCAGAGAATAGGAAAATTCTAATGGATGCATAAAGATCACAATTCCAAGGACATCTGACAGAAGTTTTTTTTACATACCTAAACATTATCTCCTGGGGCTTCACTGACTAGATGGGTGTGATGTAACGAAGTCATGGTACAGGGTGAGGAGAGCCAGGAGAATGGGAAGAAACCTTCTCAGGCATGTTAGGTCCTTACCAATTGCACTAGAATGGCTTTCCAAAGCAAAGAGAGGACAGTGAACTGGAGAGGTCTTTCCAAAATTCAGATTAAAGAAAAAAAAAAAAAAAAACAGTTGCAAGAAACCCAAAAGGCTATCAATTAGAGACGAAAAAAAACATCAAAAAAAATCAACAAAACAAAGAGTTGGTTCTTTGAAAAAATCAGCAAGATAGACCCTCTGGCAAACCTGACCAAAAAACAAAGGCAGCACACTCAAATAAACAAGATAAGAGATAAAACAGGTAACATCACCACAGAAATAACCGAAATTCAGAAAATAATAAGGGACTATTTTGCAAACCTTTATGCCAACAAATTCGAGAACTTGGAAGAAATGGATGATTTCCTAGAAAAAATTCATATCCCCAAACTGAACCATGAAGATTTAAACCTCCTAAACAGATCCATATCCAGTATTGAAATACAAACGGCAATAAATGATCTCCCATCCAAGAAAAGCCCAGGTCCAGACGGATTCACTGAAGAATTCTACAAGGCCTTCAAAACAGAACTCACACCAATATTTCTCAAACTCTTCAATGAAATTGAAAGAGAACGTTCACTTCCAGACTCATTCTATGAAGCCAGTATAACCCTCATCCCAAAACCAGGCAGGGACTCATCACGGAAAGAGGACTATAGACCGATCTCCCTGAGGAACATAGATGCAAAAATTCTCAACAAAATTCTGGCCAATCGACTTCAACAGGTCATCAAAAAAAGCATACACCACGATCAAACTGGATTCATCCCAGAGATGCAAAGTTGGTTTATTATACGCAAGTCGATTAATGTAATCCACCACAGCAACTGGAGCAACCTAAAGAACCACATGGTTTTATCTCTGGATGCGGAAAAAGCTTTCGATAAAATCCAGCACCCATTTATGCTAAAAGCCCTGGAAAAACTGGGATTCCAGGGGACATTCCTAAATATAATCAAGGCAGTTTATGACAAACCAACAGCAAGCATAACTCTAAATGGTGAAAAACTAAAGCCATTCCCTTTAAAATCAGGAACAAGGCAGGGATGTCCACTCTCTCCCCTGCTCTTCAACATAGTACTAGAATTCCTAGCCAGAGCAATCAGGCAAGAAGAAAATATAAAGGGGATCCAAATAGGTAAAGATGAAGTTAAACTCTCTCTCTTCGCAGATGACATGATCCTATACCTAAAGAATCCCATAGACTCTACCCCCAAGCTACTAGAGCTGATCGAAAGCTTTGGCAAAGTTGCAGGATATAAAATAAACCTTCAAAAATCAACGGCCTTTCTGTATGCTAATGACCCGAAGACTGAGGCTGATATCAGGAAAGCAACTCCCTTTGCAATAGCCCCCAAAAACATAAAATACCTAGGAATAACCTTAACCAAAGAAGTGAAAGACCTCTTTGATAACTTTAAAACCTTGAAAAACGAAATTAAGTCAGAACTAAGGAAATGGAAAAACCTCCCATACTCCTGGATTGGGAGGATTAATATAATCAAAATGGCAATATTGCCAAAGGCTATCTACAAATTCAATGCAATACCCATTAATATCCCAACACCATTCTTTGATGAAATAGAGGAAGCAATCCAGAAATTCATATGGAATAATAAAAGACCTAGAATAGCAAAAACAATCCTAAGCAGAAAAAACAGTGCTGGGGGGATTACAATACCCAACTTCAAGTTGAATTATGAAGCTATAGTAATAAAAACAGCTTGGTATTGGCACCGAAACAGGCCTGAAGACCAATGGAACAGAATTGAAGACCCGGGAATGAACCCACAGAACTACGCCTACTTAATCTTTGATAAAGGGGCTAAAACAATAGTCTGGAAGAAAGATAGCCTCTTTAACAAATTGTGCTGGAAAAACTGGCTCAATACATGCAACAAACTAAAACTAGATCCTTATATATCACCCTGCACCAAAATCAATTCCAAATGGATTAAAGACCTCAAAATCAAAACAGACACCCTGAAAACACTAAAGGAAGGAGTAGGAGAAACACTTGGGCTCCTTGGCGCAGAACGGAACTTCCTAAACAAAGACCCAGAAAGGCTACAAATCAAAGAAAGGTTGGACAAATGGGACTGCATCAAACTGCAGAGCTTCTGCACGGCAAAGGACATAGCTCTCAAGATAAACAGAAAGCCCACAGACTGGGAGAAGATCTTTACCGGCCATTCAACGGACAAAGGACTCATATCTAAAATATATGCAGAACTAAAAAAATTACCCTCTTCCAAAACAAAACCGCAAAGAACCAATAGTCCCCTCATCAAGTGGGCTAAAGACTTACAAAGAGACTTCTCTGATGAGGAAATGAGAATGACCAAGAAACATGAAAAAGTGCTCTACATCACTGGCCATAAAGGAAATGCAAATCAAAACAACATTGAGATTCCATCTCACCCCAGTAAGAATGTCCTATATCAAGAAAACTAACAATAACAGTTGTTGGAGGGGATGTGGCCAAAAGGGAACCCTACTTCATTGTTGGTGGGAATGTAAACTGCTTCAGCCACTCTGGAAAGCAGTATGGAGACTCCTCAGAAGGCTAAATATAGAACTCCCCTATGACCCAGCAACCCCACTTTTGGGTATCTATCCGAAAAACCACAAACAAAATCACAGTAAAGCCACCAGCACAACAATGTTCATTGCAGTGCAATTTGTCATAGCGAGATTCTGGAACCAACCCAGATTCCCCTCCGTAGACGAATGGATCAGGAAAATGTGGTACATATACACAATGGAATTTTATGCCTCTATCAGAAAGAATGACATTGTCCCATTTGTAAGGAAATGGAAGGACTTGAAAAAAATTATACTAACTGAGCCAGACCCAAAGAAACATGGACTCTATGGTCTCCCTCATTGGGAATAATTAGCACAGATTTAGGCAAGTCACAGCAGAGGATCACAAGAGCCCAATAGCTATACCCTTATGATCACATAAGATGATGCTAAGTGAAATGAACTCCATGTTATGGAAACAATTGTTATATCACAGTTGTAACTACTTTCAGCATCCCATGTGTATCTGTAGCTTCTACTATTGATGATGTTCTTGTATCACCTTCTTGTGATTGTATCTACACTATCTCTGTAATCTTATCTGAGTATATTGGAAACCGTGTATACTGGTATTAGAACTAGGAAATTGAAAGGGAATACTAAATAGAGAGACACAGGGTAAAAAAAAGAGAAACAACTACAAAAGCAATACTTGCAAAACTGTTTGGTGTAAGTGAACTCAACACCTCAGGGGGGAAAGGGTAAGGGGGAGTGGGAAGGGGGGTATGAGGGACAAGGTAACAAACAGTATAAGAAATGTATCCAATGCCTAACGTATGAAACTATAACCTCTCTGTACATCAGTTTTATAATAAAAACTTAAAAAAAAAAGAAACCCAAAAGGCTGACAGTATAGCTATTGCCCAGATTCCAAAATTTCATGAAAAAAAAAAAAAGAAGCTCCTGACCTCTCTCAAATCCTTAAAGAAATGGGAGGTTGGGTCCAATGGAATCTGCAGCACAGTCTTGATCCAAATCAACAACAAACTAAAGGAATGTAGCACACTACCCTCCTAATGTACACTAAGTAGTCTTTCAGGGTTTTCCTGCCCCTTTCCAGAACAAATTTTAATCGTGAGTTTTATGTGCAAAGTATAAAATAAAACTTACATGAGAATAAGGAAATAAGAAGAGCCAATCACACCAGTGGTCCTAGCTACTCAGGACTCTGAGATTTGACATTCACTATTAGAAGTCAGCATAGGAAAGAAAGTCTATGAGACTCTTATCTCTGATTTGAAACCAAAAGAAAAAAAATTAGAAGTGCAACTGTGACTCAGTTGGTATAGTGTCAGCCTTGAGCAAAAAATTCTAAGGGCCAGAACCCTGGCCCTGTGTTCAATACCCAGTACTGGCAGAAAAAAAAGTTAATATGAACTATAGTCATGAGACGAAATGATCAATAGGAACAGACTCAGATATTGCCAAGTCACTGGAAACATGGGAGGGAAACTTGACAGTTATGGAAAAGTTAAAAGACACAATGAAGAAGATAATTACTGAATCAAAGAGAATTTTAGCAGAGTGGAACTTTGAAATGCTAGAAAAAATTGAATTATGAATGAGTGTGTTAACTATGATCTCTGCTACTCAGGAGATAAAAATTGGGGGAACTAAGGTTTAAGATCAGCCCAAGATGCAAGTTAGTTAGTTCCTGTCTCAGAAAAGTAAGCTTGGCATGGTAGTGTGTACCTATAATACAAGCTAAGAGGAGGGAAATACATAGATAGGAGGATCATAATCCAACACCCTAAATTTCAGAAAACAATGTCTCCCTTCACATAGATGTAAATGTAGAAAAAGGACTTTGATGATACATTGATCAAGCAAAGATACTGGAGAATGAAACACACAGATTTAAAAATAATATAACATGATTTAAATAAGAAAATACCATGCTTGATGTAACTCGAATACCAGAAGTAAATGAGAAAGGTAGTGATTAAAAATATCCCAAAAAGTTAATAGCCAAGAATTTCCCCAGTTTGACAAAAGGCATAAATAGATATAAGATCAATAAACTCTAAGCAAAGAAAACAATAACAACAACAGTATGAAAACCACTCCTTGGTGTACAATACTAAAAGGCCATAGGTAAAAATCAAGCTAGGACTTCTTACTGAAAACCAAAGATAAAGAAAAATATCTTAAAAGTAGTTATAAAAAAAGAGACATACTTTCTTCAAAGGAACAAAGATAAGATTCAAAGCTTGTCTTTGAGAAATAAGCCTTTCTCTCAGAAATAAGAGAGGCTTGAAGATTACAGAACAATGACTCTACAGTGCTAAATGAAAAAAAAAGAAAAGAAAAGAAAAACTAACACTGTCCATAAGTAAACAAAGCAAAAAATAAACAAGTAGGGGACAGTGGAATGAAAGAAAATATTTTCTGATGAAGGATCAATAAGCAATATTTACAAGAAAAATACAGCTCAAGAGTAAAAACCAAACTACCAAATTTGAAAATGGACAATAAACAAATATATATTTTAAGTGGCCAACAAGAATATACAAATAAAGCTCCGAAATGACAGAAATGAAACTTGATCCACTATTAGATTCTACCTCTAATCCGTTAGGATGACTATTATCAAAAAGAAAAAATACCAGACATCAGTGGCTCATACCTATAATCCTAGCTACTCAAGAAGCTGAAATCTGAGATTCCAGGATCAAAACCAGGCTGGACAGGAAAGTCCATGAGACTCTTATCACTAATTAACCACCAAAGGAAGCTGAAAATGTAGCTGTAGCTCAAATGGTGGAGTGATAGCCTTAAGTGAAAAAGCTAAGGGACAGTGCTCAGGCTCTGAGTTCAAGACCCAGCATACACACACAGACACACACACACACACACACACACACACACACACACACACACACACATTTAGTAAGAATATTGAGGAAACAGCATCTTAGTATGACATTGATGGGAATGTAATCTGAAACAACTATTATAAAAGAGGCATAGTGTTTCCCTGAAGGTTTTATTTTATGCTTTAAAAATGTTATTATTATTTTTATGTAGTTGTACAAAAGAGTTGCCATTTTATAAAGCAATTTGTGAATAAATGTATCTTCATTAATGTCACCCCTTTTGACTTTCTCATCCATTCCTGCTCTACATACCCATTCCTTCATTCTTCTTATTTTTGTGGGATACACATTGAATTCTTGTTTCTGTTCCTCTCCCTCTTCTCCTCTTCATTCATCTCCTCCTTTTCCTTTGACACCTCCTCCCCTATCCAACCCATATTGAAAAACCCTTCCTGGAGTTTTACTTTACTGAACTTTGATTTTTTTTTTCTAATACCAGGGTTTCATCTCAGGGCCCCAAGCTTGCTACAGAGTACTCTAAGATTTTTATCACAAAAAGACAATTAGCTGGAGACATTAACTTGTTTGATAATGGTAACCTCTCTATAATGTAGCACATACCAAAAATATCATAAATACATGCATTTTTTATTTCTCAGTTATATCTCAACAAAATATTAAAAGAGAAAAAATGTCAACCAGACTCTGCATCCAGTGAAATCACATTGAAAAGTTAAGGTAAGATATACACATTTGCATTGAAATAATGAAAGAACATACAAAAAGCAAGTGGAATGTTCAAAGCGGTTACTCAGGAAAAGGTGAAATGACCCCCAAAAGAAAACAAATCTACAGAAAGAGAACACCAAAAAATATAAATAAAAGTATTTACATTTAAAAACTTAAAATTACTAAATAAGAAGTATTTTGAAATGTAAACTTTATACACATATACTTATAGATACATATATTTAAGGGAATTATTGACAATTTGAGGTAAATAAATACATATATATCAATACTCATAGTATATATAAATGTAAATTATAAAGCAAGAAGCACATAGAACAGGAAAATAAAGTGGAATTATATTGCCATAAGATTTTACTTTGCTTATGAAATGGTACATTATTTGAAGCTATGCTGGGAAGAGATAAAGTTCCTTATTTTACTTCCCAGAAACTAGTACTGAATAACCACTGTTTTATAGCTAGAAACTCCACAGAAGGTACAAAATTGATATTTTTAAACAATTTGATAGATTCAAAAGGAGACAGGAAACTAAAGAAGAAATAGAGAAACAGAAATGAGTATACCAATTATAACAATAATTATATTAAATGTGAATGAATGAAACTACAGAGTATGTGCAAATATAAGCTTTAGTAATGAGAAAACCACAATTTTTACTGAATATTGTTTATCTGACATTGTACTGATCTAATTAAAAATTTTATTAGATTTAATCAGAATGAGAATCTATGGCCCAAGTATTATTTGTAACCTCATAACTTGCATAGGAAATGTAGCCTGAAAATAGTCACTTGTCTACTATTACAGAGCACTACAAATGGGTCAAGCTTGGCCTGGGCACCAGTGGCTCACACCTGTAATCCTAACTACTCAGGTGGCTGAGATCTGAGAATCAAAGTTCCAAGCCAGACAAATTCGGGAGAATTATCAGCAAAAAGCCAGAAATAGAGCTGTGATTCAAGTGGTAGAGTGTCCACCCATTATGACAAAGTCACCCAATAACTCATTTCTCACAATGCACCCCAGTAGTGAAACAACACATGACTGTACCTGACACATGGAAATCACAAGGCACAATGCAAGATCTGACATCTTATCTCTAAAAACAAGTATCAATGCCATCTTACCACTTCATCATCTTTTTCTGTGTTCACCTTCTATGATGGGTGGAGAAATACATCTCTGACAATTTGCATGTGAAGCTTTGTTCTAGAGATAGAATCCACTCAAAGAGGATGGAATCTTTATTTAGACACATTTGAGGCAAGCTTGGAGCAGGTTCATGGAGGCGAGAAGTTCACAGCCTCAGTTGTTACCTTTCTCATGGGCAACTATTTGGATAGCCATTGATATCATAAGGGACTCTTTCTTTAACACTGCCTGGGAAATGTGCTATGCACATAGGTTTTTTTGTTTGAATTAAAGCTAGCCTATGCAAACTATTAAATGTAAAGTATTGGAACAGTGCCAGGCCACATAGTCAACACTCTCTAAGTGATCACTGTTGCCAACATTATTTACTTGAATAAAAATACTAGGTAGACAAAGAAAAGGTCCTGGCCAGGGCCTCTTTTCCATAATCTGTTGTTCCATGGAGAGGAAACACTGTTAGAACACATGAAACATGCCTTTATTATATGAAATTGTATGGTCAAGGTGGCTGGGCAAAGAGAAGACCACTTTGTGGCATTGTCTGCCAACAGCATTAGACAGTTTCTGAAGAAAGCCATTTTCTCTGCTTTCTCTGGGCACATGACCTGCTACAGGCTGCACATTCACCTGGTACAAATGAGGGTGTTGAGTTTTTGCAGTCTCACAAAGCTTCCATTTTCTAATATTTCATTGTCCTTTTCCCACCTCACACTCACCGTCTCAGGTCAAATGTATGGTTCCTGGAGCTACAGCAATGGACCCAGGGGTTTGAAATAGGGTCTTTATGCATCTCCATTGACAGAGACAAATCAGGGTGATTTTCTTTTCTTTTTTTTATTTGTTTATTAATTGAACATAAATTTTTTTACAAGGTGTTGTGCAAAAAGGGTACAGTTACATAGTAGGGCAGTGTGTACATTTCTTGTGATATCTTACATTCTGTTTTTCTATTCCTTGTCTAGGTCAGGTAGACATATATACAATATACAATGTATCAAGAACATATACAGTATTCACAGACTTGGTCTCTACTGTCTCTCCGTCTCCCTTTGTTAACAGTCATATATCAGGGAGATCATGCCCCTTTGTTTTCTATGTTCTAGGCTTGTCTCACTCAACATTATTTGTTCGAGTTCTGACCATTTCCCTGTGAATAACAATATTTCACCATTCCTAATCGCTATGTAGTATTCCATTGTGTATAAGTACCATATTTTTTGGATCCATTCGTCTGTGGAGGGGCATCTGGGTTGTTTTCACATTTTGGCTATTGTGAATTGTGCCACGATAAACACGGAAGTACAAATGTCTTTTTGATATCTTGGGTTTTGCTGTTTAGGATAGATGCCTAGGAGTGGTATGGCTGGGTCATAAGGTAGATCTATATTGAGCTTTTTGAGAAACCTCCATACTGTTCTCCAAAGTGGTTGTACTAATTTGCACTCCCACCAACAATGGAGAAGGGTTCCTCTTTCCCCACAGCCCCTCCAGCATTTGTTGTTTCCTGAGTTCAGAGTATAGGCCATTCTAACTGGGGTGAGGTGGTATCTCAGGGTTGTTTTTATTTGTATTTCCTTTACTAGCAGGGATGTTGAGCATTTCCTCATGTGTTTCTTTGCCATTTTTATATCTTCTCTTGTGAAGTCTCTCTTTAGCCCTTTTGCCCATTTCCTAATAGGTTTATTGGGCTTGGAGGGGCTTAGTTTTTTGAGTTCTCTGTAGATGACCGATATCAGGCCTTTGTCTGTTGCTGTGCTGGTAAATATCCTTTCCCATATCGTTGGCTGTCTTTCTATTTTGGTGGCTATGACCTTAGCTGTGCAGAAACTTTTTAATTTGTAGTAGTCCCATTTGTCGAGTCTTTCCCCTATTTGTTGAGCCCCTGGGACTCTATTCAGGAAGTTCCTTCCTGTGCCTATAAGTTCTAGCGTCTTTCCTATTCTGTCTTTCAGTAGTTTCAAGGATTCAGGTCTGATATTGAGGTCCTTGATCCATTTTGAGTTGATCTTGGTGCATGGTGATAGGCGTGGGTCTACTTTGAGTTTTCTGCATATGGCTGCCCAGTTCTCCCAGCACCAGTAGTTGAAGAGGCTATGTTTATTCCATTGTATGTCTTTAGCTCCTTTGTCGAATATCAGTTGGCTGTAAGAGTGCGGTTTTATTTCTGGGTCTTCAATTCTAATCCATTGGTCTTCCGATCTGTTTTTATACCAATACCATGCTGTTTTTGTTATGATGGCCTTGTAGTAGAGCTTGAAGTCTGGTATTGTGATAACTCCTGCACTGCTTTTTTTGCCTAGAATTGCTTTGGCTATTCTAGGGTTTTTGCTGTTCCATATGAATTTATGGATTGGTTTCTCTAATTCAGTGAAGAATGTGGCTGGGATTTTGATAGGTATTGCATTGAATTTGTATAACAATTTGGGCAATATGGCCATTTTCACTATATTGATTCTGCCTACCCATGAGCATGGGAGGTCTTTCCATCTCCTTGTGTCTTCTATGATTTCCCTTATTAGATTTTTGTAGTTTTCATTGAATAGGTACGTCACGTCCTTGGTTAAGTTGATCCTTAAGTACTTTATTCTTTTTTTGGCTACTGTAAATGGAATTGTTTCCATAATTTCCTTTTCTGTTTGTCTATTGCTGGTGTACAGAAAAGCTGCTGACTTTTGTGGATTGACTTTTGTATCCTGCAACTTTGCCAAATTGGTTTATTAGGTGTAGGAGTTTGGGTACTGAGTTTTTTTGGGTCCTTCAGATATAAGATCATGTCGTCTGCGAATAGGGATAACTTGATTTCTTCCTTGCCAATGTGGATCCCTTTGATGTCCTCCTCTTGCCTTATTGCTATGGCTAGGGATTCCAGCACTATGTTGAACAGAAGTGGGGAGAGTGGGCATCCTTGTCTTGTTCCTGAGTTTAGGGGGAATGATTTAAGTTTCTCTCCATTTAATATGATATTAGCAGTTGGTCTGTTGTATATGGCTTTTATTGTTTTGAGGAATGTTCCATCTATTCCTGTTCTCTCCAAAGTTTTTAATAGGTATGGATGTTGTATTTTGTCAAAGGCTTTTTGGGCATTGACTGAGATAACAATGTAATTCTTAATTTTAGATCTGTTTATGTGGTGAATTACGTTGATTGATTTACGGATGTTGAACCATCCTTGTGACTGAGGGATGAAGCCTACTTGGTCATGATGTATGATTTTCTTGATCAGTTTCTGGATCCTGTTAGCTAATATTTTATTGAGGAGCTTTGCGTCTGTGTTCATTAGTGATATTGGTCTGTAGTTCTCTTTTTTTGTTGGGTCTTTGCCTGGATTGGGAATGAGTATGATATTAGCTTCGTAGAATGAGTTTGGGATTTCTCCCTCTGTTTCTATTTCACGGAAGAGTTTGAGGAGTATTGGTATTAGCTCCTCACTAAAGGTTTTGTAGAATTCGTTGGTGAATCCATCTGGGCCTGGGCTTTTCTTAGTAGGGAGGTTCTTGATTACCTCCTGTATCTCACCGTAAGTTATTGGTTTATTTAGTTGATTTATTTCTTCTTGGTTCAGATTGGGCAGTTTGTACTTCTCTAAAAATTGATCCATTTCTGTAAAATTATTGTTTTTTGCTGAGTAGAGGTTTTGGAAATAGCTCCTTATGATTGTTTGAATATCATGTGTACTTGTTGTAATTTTTCCGGTGGAGTCCCTGATTTTACGTATATGAGTCTCTTCTCTTCTTTTTTTTTGTAAGTCTTGCAAGGAGTCTGTCAATTTTGTTTATTTTCTCAAAGAACCAGCTTTTAGTCTTATTTATTTGTTGAATGGTCTTTCTATTTTCAATCAGATTTATCTCTTCTTTAATCTTTGTGATCTCTCCCCTCCTAGTCGTTTTAGATTCTGTCATTTCTTGTTTCTCCAGTTGTTTTAGTTTCATCGTGAGGGTATTCACCTGCTCTGCTTCCATTCTTTTAATGTGGGTGCTGAGTGCAATGATCTTGCCCCTCAGTACTGCCTCAGCTGTGTCACATATGTTTCTTTGTGATGTGTTTTCTTTGTCATTGTGGCTTATGAATTCGTTGATTTCATCTTTAATTTGGTCTGTGGCCCAAGTGTTGGATAGCAGTGTGGGGTTTAGTCTCCAAGAGTGCGTATAGCCTCTGTGGTATCCTCTGTTGTTGAGGGTTACCTTTATTCCACTGTGATCAGATATAATACATGGGATGACGTCAATACGTTTGTATTTGCTGAGGTTCTTTGTGTGGGCTATGACATGGTCTATTTTGGAATATGATCCATAGGCTGCTGAAAAGAAGGTGTATTGGGTCTCTGTAGGGTGGAAGGTTCTATATAGGTCTGTTAGATCCATTTGGGAAATGGTGTTATTTAGGTCATCAGCTCCCTTACTAATCCTCTGGGTGTTGGATCTGTCTCTTGGAGAGAGAGGAGTATTAAAGTCACCCACTATGATTGTGTTTGCGTCTATCTTGCTCTGTAATTCTGTGAGAATTTGCTTGACGTATGTAGGGCCTCTTTTGTTCGGTGAGTATACATTTATCACCGTGATTTCCTGATTCTGGATTTTTCCTTTTATTAATATGTAGTGTCCTTCTTTGTCTTTTTGAGTTGACTTTAATGAGAAGTCCTGCTTGTCTGAGATCAGAATGGCTACACCTGCCGTTTTGGTGGGTGCATTTGCTTGGTAGATCTTGCTCCATCCTTTCATTCGAAGCCTGTTTTTGTCCCTTGCTGTAAGGTGGGTCTCTTGTAGACAGTAGATGTCAACTTTTTGTTTGTGCATCCATTCTGCCAGTCTGCTCCTCTTTATCAGGGAGTTTAAACCATTTATATTTAAAGAGATCAAGGATAAGGGTGTTTTTTCTCCTTCCATTTTCTCGTTGGGCTATTTTTTCCTCTTTTTTTTTTCTTGTCTTTAGTGAGCTGGTCTTTCTGCTGGACTTTGGCTATTGAAGTTTCTTTCTGATTCTGTCTGTGTGTCTTTTACGATCTCTGTTGGGTGGGGTTCCCCTCTTAAAATTCGCTGTAGGGATGGTTTTTTATTCACATACTCCTTTAGCTCCTCTTTGATGTGGAAAGATCTGGTTTTCCCTTCAAATGTGAACTCCAATTTTGCTGGATATTTGATCCGAGGTTGCAAATTGTTAGCCTGAAGTACTTGGATGGTGTTCTTCCACTCACTTCGAGCTTGGTAAGTTTGTGTGGATAAGTCGGATGTTATTCGCATCCTCTTCCCATTGAAGAAAGTTTCCTTCTTCGCTTTGGCTGAATTCAGAATTTGCTCTTTTATCTTGAGGTCTGTAGTCTTGAATATTATGTGCCTTGGGGTGGCTTTCCTGGGGTCTGGCCTGCCAGGTGTCCTATAGGCTTCGGTTACCTGGATGGGGTCCCCTGTGAGATTGGGGAAGTTTTCTGCAATAACTTTATTGAGAACATGATTAAGCCCTCTGTTCTGGTATTCGGCTCCTTCTTCTATTCCAATTATGCGCAGATTATATCTCTTGTCTTTGTCCATTAGTTCCTGGATTAGTCTTCCCTGAAGCTTCACCTTTTCTTGGAGTGTGGTCATTTTCTGGTTGTTGTCAGCTGCTTCATCGTCCAGGCGAGAGATTCTGGATTCTATATGGTCCACTCTTTGTGTTATTGTTTCAATTGCGGAGTTTATGGATGTCAGAGAGCTATTTATGGTTGTCATTTCAGCTCTGATCGTGGAAATTTCTTCCTTTAAAGAGTTGTATTTTAAATCTATTTTTTCATTCATTTCAATTCTCAGGATGTGGAGATTTTCTTTAAAGGAGGCTTGCATTGTATCCATTTTTGCTTCCATTTCTTTAATTGAGGCTTGCATTGTATCCATTTTTGCTTCCATTTCTTTCTTGGCTTCCTGGGTGTCCTTCTAGATTTCAGCTCTAAACTCCTGGAAATGTTTTCTGATTTCATTTCTGATGCTTTCCATCATTCCTGTTAACATGGCCTCATTTTCTTTTTTAGTCTCCATCTCCTCTTCAGTCATGCTGCTTTTTGGAGCTGGCAAGTTGGCTTGCCCTTTGATGAACTGAGTTATGTTTCTTTGTGATTTGCACATCTGGAGATCTGTTTAGGTCTTCCCTCCCTTCTGTGTAGGCGTGTCTACGGCAGCAGGTGCTGTCACTGTGGCCCCGCCCACCAGTGCAGGGTATGCCTACCAGAGCGGGTGCTGTGGCCGGGGGCCCCGCCCTCCTGTGTGCTGTGCGTCCACTACAACAGGCACTTTAGTGGGATATGCCTCCCAGAGCCAGCCCTGGGTTGTTGGGTTGTGCTTGCGCCCTCCCACGAGTCCGTTGGGCGGGGAGGTATGTGTGGGGCCCAGTGGGATCAACTGTCCGGGTGTGGGTTGGCACCCTCAGACCTCGCCTCCGCTGCGAGAGGGAGACATGATCACTCCCAGGTGACCCTGCTGGGCTGGTATTGCCCTCCAGCACCTGTGATTTTAGTTGTAAGAGGCTGCAAAGTCCAAGCGCCTTGGGTGGGGCTTGCACTGCCGGCGTCCCCTGGCCCCTGTTGGGAAGGGTGCGGGGCCAGTTCTGCCAGTTCAGGAACCAGTGGGGCCTTGGGGCTGCTCTGCCCTTCCCCTGCTAAACTGACTTCCCAGCGCCTGATGGAAGCCTGATTTGGGGGTTCTTTGTTCCCTCAGGGTGAGGAGGGTGAGGGAGGGAGATCTAGCTTCATTGTAGGGCTTGGGTCTCTGATAGCTGGTCTCCCGTTGGGGGAGGGGATAATGGGGGACTCACAGTTGCTGCTTTATGTGTGTGTCCCACGCAGCCATTGGTCCTTCAGGGGTTGGCAAAGTGTCGTGGTGGCTTCCCCGGTTCCCTCTTTCTGCTGCGCTGGGTTCCCTTGTCCGAACCCGGTGTGGACCCGAACTTCTCGTCGCTGCCGGTGTGTGTCTTGGTCTGCACCCTGCCTTGTGTCCATGGAGTCTCCCGCTATCTGAGTTCTGTGCTCCTGGCAGCCTGTCTGCCGATCGCCGGGTTCCCCTTTCCCAGCCTGGCCCTGTTTGGGCCAGGGTCGGCTGGTGGGGGGAGGGTGCCCCAGAGATTCTCCGGCTCTGTGTAGGTTTTCGGTTCTTCTTTTTTTGCTCCTTTTTGTTTTCCTGTGTTTCTCCACTGCTTCTGGCTGCTGGTTTTGCTGGGTTCTTGATGGGGTGTTGGGTGTTGGAGTTCCCAGCTCGCTATTCAGTTGGAGCGAGTCGGGGTGCCTCCCTATTCTGTCAGTGCCATCTTCTCTCCCAGGTTGATTTTCTTGACATACTGAAAAGAGCCATCACATTGCTTTTGCAATCCACTAAGCTATGGTATTTCAAGATTCTGTGGTTTCAAAATGTCATTGCTTTTAAGTGATGCCACTTCCTATTACCACTGTTATCTTAAGAGCCTTTCCCCTACCCCCATCTCACCTCACAAATATCTCTGAAAGTCACAGGGAGAGACTGTTTTAGAAAAATGTCCTTATCTTTACAAAGATAATATACAAGGTCTCTAACATTCATCTTTTTAGAACTATTTTCCAAACAGAACCTTGAAAACACTCATGAAAGAATGGATAGAAAAGTCAACTATTAGAAAATATTAATATGCTCTCTGCCGGTACTGTTAATAACCTAACCCAAACCCATGTGACCACTTCTTTAAGTCAGTACCTGGGGTTGAGTTCAGCTCGATAGTTTTTCTGTTTGGAGCTTTGCTCGACTGTTTCTAACTAGATCATTGATGGCACAGATGAGTGACCTGGTGTTGTGTGGCTTCAGAAGAGTTTATTCCAGGCTTATTCATGCAAGAGTCTTCGTATCCCATGACTTCCCAAAATTCTCTGCTTGAACCAAAGCATCCCATGGAGCAGCTCACTCAGCATGTGCTGTTTAAAATGTGCATCATGAGGAATATGAACACAGTAGTGTCCTTTGTTACCAAAACCTCCCTGTGGCCTAAGGCATGTGGGGACCCAGAAACCCCTGTTTTGTCACTGTGAAGATCTCTCATCAGAAACTCAAATAGGACTCCACAGTTCATCCTTCCTGGCCTTCAGTTTGCTTTGGCTCTCCACCTCCCCCTCTCCCAACCTCCATTTCCATCACTCTACTCCTATTCGAGTCTGTTCTGTGTCTTCATCACTGCTTGCTTTCGGATACTTTTCTCTTCAGGCAACCCTGCGAGCACCTGGCAACAATGATAAATGAGCTTGACTTTCCCCATGACATGACTGTCCACACACACAGCCTGGAGCATGTGCAGTGCTGAGGCTACCAGGGCACAATGCAAATGCCAAGCCTTGCTGTGGGGTTGGATAGAGGTCATTGATGCAGAAGCATGAGATCCGCATTCTAGGTTATAGTCTGCTTTGCTTAATTAGAGGTATAAGCAAGTGGAAACCCTGGGGTTGTTTCTGGATTGTCTCAACAGACCAAAATGTATGAGGGAAAATGTTGCATGCAATTAAGCAAAATGCACTGTGATCTGGCTGTCTGGTTTAGTTCACTCAGATCATACATAAGTAATTAAAGAACCGTAAAACAGAACAGAAGCATGACTTGCCATTGTAAAGCTGATAAGTGTTCTTGATCAAGGAATGCTTTCTTCCGAACAGGCTCTGAAATCCTGATTACCTATGGATTTATTTCCAGGGAAAATTGCTTTCTCAGTATTACCTTGCTAGATCAAAAAGATCAACTCATCAACCAATTGTGCTAGCATGGTACAGATAAAATAAAACAATATAGACCTTGACTTTGAAGAGCTGACATATAAACAGATATGACATATTGACATGACATAAAATGATCAGGCAGGTGTAATGCAAGACAATACTAACAAAATAGCCCTATTTGATATTGAGTAGGTACTAGGGTTGCATCAGGCAATATCTATAGATGATTTTATTTCTAACAGTGATGTGGTATTATTATTGAATTACTAAGGAGATCAGTAAGGTGTCCAGTAGGATCTACAGATATACAACAATGTCAGAGAGCTGAAGAAGTTCATGCTTTTACTAAAATCCAAGCTTCCCTGACTCTGTTTCATTACACTTCCTCTTGTAATAAAAAAAAAAAAACTCAGGGAAAAATACCATTGACACTCACTCATTTACAACTGAGTGTTGGCCTTGAGCCAAACCAGGACGCTGGAAATGCAAATAAGTGTCAATCCTTAAGATGCTCACAGTCTGGGGAGGAGGTCTTCCCTGTTATATGATATGTGCAGTGCTACATTTGTGGTGGCTGGCCATGCATATAAGAGAGATTAATATTTATACAATATTATATAAATACATAAAACACAAATCAAAGAGATTGTTTTTTCTTTCTGCCTGCCTGTCATCCTACCTACTTCTGCCAGCACTTTCTCTAACATAATATTTCCTTCCAAGGAAAGCCTTGGTACTGTCAACCATGTTACAAATAGATAACAATATATTACATGAGATTACATATATATTTAAACTAAATATATATTATTTAATATATGTAATTTAATGTAAATATATTATTTAAAGTATGTTTGTGTGATAGTTAATATATTAAATGACACCAACTCCATAGTACTTATTGTTATTGACTCTTTCCAGACAGAGGGAAAAAGAACTAAAATCAGGCACTGCCACTAGCTCTAAATCCTAGCTCTAAATCTACTGTATTTTTTTAAAGAACCTCAATGACTGTTATCTCATTTTATTCTTTCCCTATATCTTTGGTGTACTGACTACTTTGCAGGTGAAAAAAGAAACATAAGATGCATTTCTCAAAATATCTATCTTCATAATGGGATGCAAAAAAGAAATACCACATTGGGTGTCATAAAGAATATGATGTTATTCAGTTCTGGAGAGTTGAAGTCCATGATTAAGATGTTGCAGGGTGCTTTTCTCCCAAGGCCTCTTTTGGTCTCACTGTATATTGGTATCTTGAGTCTTGTTTACTTTGTTATACCTTGTTGTATTTTAAATCTAACACCCACATATCAGGGAGACCATAAGCCATTTGTCTCTCTGTTCTTGGCTTATCTCACTTAACAGGATTTGTTCAAGTTCCATCCATTTCCCAGTGAATGTCATTATTTTATTCTTTCTAACAGTCATTGTATATAGGTACAACAATTTTTGGATCCACTCATCTGTAGTGGGGCATCTGGTTATTTTGAACAGTGTAGCAATGAACATGGAAGTGCAGGTGTCCTTGTCTGTATTCTGGTTATACCAAATAGCAAGACCCAAGCGCCTCTTAAAACCCCAAAATTAAGAAAACAAAAGACCTCTTCTAAAATTGTCCTGTTATTTTTAGATGACTCTATATTCCTTACCTCATGTTAGTACACAGGAGCACACCTGAGGGAAGGTAGGAGGAGGGCATAGAATGAGAGGAAAGAGGGTGAAAAATAATACAGTAGAGGGGCTCATCAGCTACATCGGATATTGATGAACGTAAACTAATGGGTGGTGATGGAAAGGAGAGAATGAGAGAGAAAGAGGGAACAGAGGTCACTAAACAAAAGGAAAGAAATGTATATATCATCTTAATTGGAAGAAATGGCTTTATTGTTAGAGTTCATAGAGTCCGTACGCTTTGTAGAACAGAATGATGACTTTCAACATTGAAAAGGTGAAAATGTGTACTGTGAAATATATGTAGTAACTTAAACTCAAGAAAATAAAAAGATGTTGCAGGGTAGGTGTGTTTGTCTTTGTTTTGAGAATGGCCATATACTTGTGGGGCCTTGTTATTGAATGACTTTCCTCCATTGTGGTATTTCTCTCTGTGTCTGCTAATCTCGTATTCCTGTAAGCACATCATTCAGAATGGACTAAGGCCACACTAATAGCCTTATTTAAGACAATCTCATCTGAAAGGATCTATCTCTAATATAATTATGTTCTGAAGTATTTGGGGTTAAGCATATGAATTTTGGGGGCCACTATTCATCCTATAACAATACCTCAGATATAATGTGTTAGAAACATTTCTGATTCCATCTGGAGTGATTCACCCACATAGCAAGTTCCCTTCTCTTCTCAGCACATGCTTACTGTTTTCCTCTAATCCAGTTCTAGACTCTACCACAACCCGGCTAAAAATGAATCAGGCCACTTTTCTCTCCCATCTATATAACCACATGCATACATTTCATGTCACAATGGTAATTCTTTTTTAAATAATGACATCTGAGCTCAGTTTGCAAAACTCTTCACCAGCGATCCTCACTGGCATTCCCATTTTCTTGCAGGATGTTCTCTTCTGTCCTAAATATGTAACTTCCCAGGTCTATGTTCTCACATCTTTTCTAGTGTACACACTGAATGAAGTGTAGTCCTCAGCACTGACATAAACAATATACAGAAGATCTTTCCTTTCTGGAATATTATCCTAGTTCAAATTTTTTTAAATGTATAATTAGTAAGTAATTGTGTATGTGTGTGTATGTGTTGGTCCTGGGACTTGAACTCAGACCCCTGGGCTTTTGTGATCAAAGTTAGGACTTACCACTTGAGCCACAGCTCCATTTCTGTTTGTTGTTGTTGTCATCATTTGTTTTTAGTTAGATCAATGGATATTAGAGTATCTTGAACTGATCCTCCCAGGCTGGTTGAGTGATTATCCTCAAATCTCAGCCTCCTGAGTAGCTAGGATTATAAGCATAAATTACTGATGCCTGGCTCAGTATGACCTGTTTTCCACTTGAAGACTAAAATTTTATCTAGCTTCCAGGATCTGGATCAAACAATACATGTCTTTTATGAGGAATTTGATTTTTGCTGCTATTAAGTAACTGAACATCATTACATTTTTATTAATCAACTGAACATCTTAGGATGGCAATATCTTAAGACATTAATCCTCTTGATAGTAATAAAATATCTCCTAAATACCTGATGGCAACGATTAGGTTTCTTCTGTAGTACAAGATATGAGTGCATTATTTCACACAGAAAACCTTTTCTCATAACTGGAGTAGCTGATGTGATTATTCATCTTAAAACTGAAATATGTTTGGTACTTGATGTGACCTTCATTTCAAGCTGGACTGAAATTGTGTTAGGGAGGGGAGTGTGGATACAAAAGTACTGTTCCACGAAATAAATAGCAGTATCTTTTCTCTTCTCTTAAACACAAGATAAAATACACTATGCAGCCAGTGTTAAGTGCTTTTTGCAGTGCAAGTATTGTCAGAAAAAAAATAATTTCCACATTACAATTGTGATGATTCATCATTTTCCCTTCCATGAATCTTATGGAAGTAGTTAACACTGAATATCTTTTCGAAGAAAAGTTGCAGGGTTAGTAACTGCTAAAAGTCTTGAAAAAAGAAGCACATTCGTTCTGAAAATTAGAAACATATCTTTATCCATTCACATCCTCTGAAAGAAAGAAATGAGCACATTGGCTGCATCTTATTGTTCTTAACACAATGATTCTTTTATATTATTATTATTATTTTTGTTTTCAACTCAGCAAAGAAAATTGAGCAGACAGGCAAACATGTTGGTTTGAAGTAGACATTTGATTTGAGCATTTCACATGAAGTCTTTTAAAATTCAGATTTAAAAAATACACCAACTACAAATGTCCATAGCTATGTTCTTCAACCCACTTACCACTATTTGCTAATTCCTTAATATGCTGAACTGTTATTTATTTATTTATTTATTTTTGTGGCAGTACCAGAGCTTGATCTCAGTGACTGCCACTCTTGCTTGGCTTTTTCACCCAAGGCTGGCACTCTATCACTTGAGCCACACCTCCATTTGCTCCTTTATTTTGGTGATTAATTTGTAGTAAGAGTCTCACAGACTTTTCTGCATAACCTGGCTTTGAACAATGAATCTCCAGTCATAGCCTCCTGAGTAACAAGGTTTACAGGTGTGAGCCACCAGGACCTAGCTCCACAATATTATTTCTGAACTTCAATAGAACAAGGGACTAATGAGCAATATCTTTTATTATGGAGGGCACAGAGGTAACCAAATTAAGTGCTCACTATTTAAGAGCAGGGGCTCTTTCAGCAAGTGAAAATTTCATCACATACAAGAGAAACAAAGGAAAAGAAATTAGGTTATTATAAAATATATACATTAAGGGCCATGGCTACGATGACAGTAATTTTGGTTGTTGTTCCATAAATATTTTTAACAAGGCTGGTCCACTGCTCTTTGTTTCTTAATACCTCTCCCAGGTACAAACTAGCTTATTTTAGGAGACAACCTACTTGCAATATGTCAACATCCATCAGAGCTCCATTATTTACTACCCTATAGGGCTCCCCTACTGGTGTAATACTGCAGCTCATGCCTGTGACCGACAGCAAAGGAACACATCAAAGGATGTCAAGTGACACAAAAGGCAAAGCTGGCTGCTTTCTACAGCCCAGCCACCTTGCAAATATGAATCTGGACCTATGTGATTTGGGCCCAGTGTCCTGATGTTCAGCCCATTGTTTGTTTAGAAAAGGGCTCATGAATATTATATGGCTCCTGCCGCAAGCTCATTTGCAATGCTGTGGGAGAACAGAAAGCACACAGGATTTAGGTGAGAACTAGGAACAGATCTAAGTTCCGCTATTCAGCATATATTGAACGGGGCAAGTCACTTAACCTTCTGCGGTCTCACCTGTAAATGGTGGTGATGCAGACCACTCAGTAGGGTGTTGTGACGATTAGGTAAGTGTGGCAGTGGACTTTGCACAGTACAGTCACTCTTCCCTCTTCCCCTTCTCTCACAACTCCACTGTTGGCTGTACCTCAAGACACTTTGTCTTCACTGACCCTCCAGAAAGTCCTACCAAAGCTAGAGACTGTCTGCAAATAAAGCAGCTATGGTAACCAACTATTACTTTGCACCAAAAAACTCCTCTTGGCCTGCTTTCAGTGAATGGAATCAGTCACTCCTGTTTGCCAAAGTGGCTACTGCTATGATCAAAGGAGTGCGCTCTAGTAATAGAGGCAATGAGGAAGTTATCCAGTAAGGGTGATGATGATTAATTGTTTCTCCTGCTGAAGCTTTCAGGTATGATAGATCTTTCACAATGCTATTTTAATTATAAGAATTTACCAGGAATGGACTCCTATTTGAAATCTAAAGAATGACACCTCCCAAATTTATTAAAGTATAATTTATCTAAAAGAAACTATCAAAATAAAGATATGAATATGGAAAACATGGATAAATACATAGTGAAAGTATGGAATTAAAATAGCTTGTGCCAGTTTATTACATCTTAAATTTAAAAAAAATTTTTAAAGACCAAAAGAGGTGCCAGGCACCAATGACTCCCGTGAGTAATCCTTGCTACTCAGGAGACTGAGATCTGAAAATCATGGTTGAAAGCCAGCCAGGACAAGAAAGTGTGTGAGGTTCAGATCTCCATTTAACCACAAAAAGCTGAAAACAGAGCTGTGGCTCAAATGCTAGAACACTAATCTTGAGCAAACTGTTCACAAGCAGCTCCCAAGCCAAGTTCAAGTTGCAGGTCTGTCACAGAGAAAGAAAGAGAGAGAGAGAGAGACAGACAGACAGACAGACAGACAGACAGAGACAGGCAGACAGACAGACACAGAGACAGGGAGAGAGAGACAATGAGAAAAGGAGCAAATAGAGAAATAACAAAAGACTAAAGTTGAGGCAAAAGATTTTGAAAAACTATAGAAACACAGGAGAACAAAATTTCCTCTACTCCATATGGTTTGACGGTTTAAAGGCTGAGATTCACTGCTGCTCTGGCAATAATAAATTTTATTTATCTTTAAAATAAAAATAAGCAGGCCTATAATTTAAGTCATGTAGAGACATAAAGAATGTTACTATTGGAATGTTGGAGGAAAGGAAGACTGGCATCTACTGAAATGTCATCTTAGTCTGTGGAAAAGTTAAAACCATTTTTGTGTTGCACAAAGCAGGCTAATTTGAAGATTTTACTTTTCTGGAAATTTTAATTTACAGAAGAGAGAAAAAGTCTATTTATTTTCAAATAAATAATTTTAATTGATTCGTGCCTTTTTCACTCATAGAGGGAATTTAAATAGTGATCATTTGAAGAGTTTGTGCTGATTAAGGACAGTACATCATTGTCACTGTGGGTCAGCCAGTGCAGTGGGCTTGACAGAAGTCAGAAGGAGAGAGAACAGCATATGGCAAAAAAAAATTGGAGACGCATAGAAATTTGCCTCCCTCTCCCACTCCATCTGTGCATTGTGTGGTTCCTCTCCCCAAGGCACAGAGATGCTGAGCTAGATAGCCAGGAGAAATGTATGATGGGAAAATGCAGAAATAGTCTTTGTGTCATGTGAAGCATGGAAAAAAAGTACTTCCGTTCTACAGCACATGCCATACACAGAAAAGAAGAGAAGCGAAAGTTTATCTGAGGGCATTCAGAATGATTCTTGGAGTTACAGCACCCAGAGTCAGAGAGCATTGGAGATGAAGAGAATGTGTGATTGCTGTGTGTCCCTAGTGGCTCAGGGGGCTGAGGAAAGGTGGGTTGTGGAAATCTTTATCCTCTAGAGAAGTATATGAAACCTGTTTGGGTAGCCAGTGAATGTTGTAAACAGTTTGAGTATTTCTCACATGTACCCTAATTCAAACTGTCTTGTTGGCAGAGTCTGAAAGCGAGAGAGAGAAAAAAAAAAAAACCAAGAGCCAATGATTTGTATTTTGTATTTTATTATGTTAAGTGAGTCTTTAGGGAACTCTTCATAAGTTGGTAGCAATTGTTTCTCCAAAACATAAGGAAACATCAGAAAATGTTTTACCCTCATTTTTTTGCTGTCTCTTGTACCTATCTAAATTCTTCAAATAAACCTTTCCTAATACCAAGTTGAGAGCTCTGATTCTCTTCCCATAGAGATTAGACTTTCTCCAAGCTTCTGTCCTGTACCTGAGCTCCCAGCATGAAATAGACCTGGAAGGAAGACAAGAGACAATATGGCTAACCACTGCCACCATTTGCCCTACACACACACACACACACACACACACACACACACACACACACACACACACACACCCCAGGAAATATTAATATACCATCAACACAGGACCACTTAACTGCTAGTTAGATCAGACCCCTAAAATTGAAAGTCTGATTGAATTCCAAACTGTTCATGATTCCCAAGATAACTTATGTTTATTAAACACAAAGTTGTATCTAGCTACAATTTAGTTAACTCTAACTTAAATTATTCCAGAGCACCTCTGGGTATTTCAGTGGATGTAAGGTACATCCACTGAATTAATGAAAGAACTGGGTTTCTGACTATACTCTCCTTGGTGTATTATATTAGAAGTCATTAAGCCTTTTGATTTTCTTTATTTCCCATTTCTGAAACATGTTCTACATATTTTCTCTATTTCTGAAGAATTTCAATGAATAAACTCAGGCAAAAAGTATTGGGAAGTATTTCTTGCATTTTCAGAATATATTTGCCTTATACTTACATATTGATTATTTAGCTCGGGCTGTGATTTTATGAATGTAAATGTAAGAGATGAGAAACATCCCCTGAGTTGTGGCCAACGGCAATGCTTAGAAAAAAATAATATCCAGGAAGTTCTCCTGCAATCCAGTACTAAGATATGGATCCCTATTCCTGGAACATGGCCCTGCCACATGCTTGCATCTATCTCAAACTGTGACAGAATGATTAAAGATGGAATTTTAAACTAAACTTATATGTATTGCCATTCAAAACATACTCAGGTAGAAAAAGAACCACAATTCTTTTTTTAGGAAAGTGAAGGATATGCCAGGGAGCCCTAGAAAGGAAAGGAATGCCTGCACACATGATTGGGACCACAGGGGCATCACTAAACATAGTAGACAGTCATGGCTATTAACCTACCATGAGACCCTGACAGGAAAGCAAGTCATGGCTATTCTTCTTACAGAAAACAGGCAGAATAGAAGGACAAGACCCCTTGGAAATATGAGAGCATAGGTTGCAGTCTCAATTCTTTTAACAACAATTAATTTGAATATACTTGTATATGTGTGGGCCATTTTGAGTGTTAATGGCACCTTGAGGTGGAATATTCTTTATCCTATAAAAAAGATGAAAGGGATTTAAGAAAACTACTCTCATGCAGTTTACTATGAGGTTCTTTCTTGTACAGGGAAAGAAACCAAAAAAAGTCAAAGAAAAGCACCGAGTATTAAGACACCTTTCTCTTAAGTACGGCACTCCTAAAGGAGCAAGTGAACTCACCTTTCTAGGATTCCATTCCACCATTTTTTTTCTTTTTCCTTCTTTTTTGTTGGGGCGGGGGGGGGAAATGAGGTTTGTTTGAATTCTGGGCCTGGGCACTGTTCCTGAGCTATTTTGTTCAATGCTAGCACTCTACCACTTTGAGCCACAGTACCACTTCTGATTTTCTGGTGGTTAATTGGAGATAAGAGTTTCTTGGACTTTCCTGCTCAGGGTGTCTTGAACCACAATCCTTAGATCTCAGTCTCCTAAGCTTAGAGGTGTAAGCCACCAGCACTGGGTTGATTTTTACCATCTGACAAACAAAGTAAATAGTCACAAAGTTTCTTTAAGTCTCCTTGTGAAAATTGCTCATTTCCATTAAAGATTCTTTGCATGGTAAAGAGAAGAAGGTCTTCATATATTAAAAACAGCTCCAGGGTCATCATTTTCTTTTGTTCTTCTTAGTTTTAAGAAGAGGCTAGTGAGAAAAGAAAGGATCGATTGAAAGATATATTTGAAAATATATAGAAGAGTACAACCTAAACTTACATTTGGCAAAGGTGGGGCTGGATAGCTGAGCCATGGAGTTCAGCAGTCCATGAACTCTCTATCCTGGACACGGCTCCCTTGTTCTCAGTAAACAGCAACTTCTTTCTTTTTTTCTTTTTTTTCATTTTTTTTCTTATTTATTGTCAAAGTGATGCACACAAAGGTTACAGTTACATATGTTAGACATTGGATACATTTCTTGTACTGTTTGTAACCTCCTCCCTCATTCCCCCCTCCTCCCTCCCCCATTCCCTCTCCCTCCATGAGTTGTTTAGTTGGTTTATACCAAATAGTTTTGCAAGTATTGCTTTTGTAGTCGTTTGTCTTTTTATCCTGTGTCTCTTGATTTTGGTATTCCCTTTCACTTTCCTAGTTCTAATACCAGTATATACAGTTTCCAATGTACTCAGATAAGATACAGTGATAGTGTAGGTACAACCACAGGAAGGGGATACAAGAGGATCATCAACAATAGAAGCTAAGGTTTCACCTGGCATGTTGAAAGTAATGACAACAGTGATATAACCCTCATTTCCATAACATGGACTTCATTTCACTTAGGATCATCTTATGCATTCATAGGGGCATAGCTATTAGGCTCTCGTGATCCTCTGCTGTAACTAGCCTACACCTGTGCTAATTATTCCCCATACTAAGTGAAGTGAGCCATACCCAGCAACTTCTTTCTCTCAGAAGTATGTTATGGTCAATGGTGACACCTTCAGCTACCTCCAGCTTTGAGGATTTTCTGATAAGAAAACTCATGTAGAATGACATGACTAGAAGTTTTACTAATGAGATTCCCCTTGTGGAGCTTGGATAATGGATATTCTTTGGAAAGACTAATAAAGCAGGAGATTGGTAAGTCAATCAGGCTCCCTTAAGAGTGTCTTTGTAGAAGCCAGTAGAAGTTTTCTTTAGATGGAAATTGTTTTTTTCTTGATCATTGTCCTTTATTAAATCAGAGCATAGGCTCTATTAAGTCAGAACCCAAGGGTATAGTAATTAAGCCAGCAAACACAAGGGATCTTTAATCAGTTCTTCTGTATATAATTCATTCCTGGAAATACATAAGGATGCTCAAAATAAAAACGTACAGATTTCCATTTGATGAGAAGTCTCCATACCTATAGCTCTAAAAATATAATAAAATACCAAAATGTCACTTACTCATAATTCAAATAGTAAGTCAAACATTAACATCAACATTGTAAGTTAATTACCCAAGTAATGCCTTACCTCAGTAAGAGCTAATATTTAGAAGTCACAACATCCATCCTCAAACTGATTTTTGGAAAGGATAAAAACTTTGCACAATTTATAAGTGTGTGAGGGATGGGTATGTATGTATGTGTGGTCTTTGTCTTTACATTCATCAGTGAACTAGTTGACTGAAATCCATTAGCTTATTATGCCTCATGGTTCCAAGGTCCCGGCCCATAAAGAGATTCGTATACACATTTCCCTATAGTGGTACAGATAAGGAAACCAAGGAAGAGAAATAATCGAAGTTACCCAGGAGATTTAACACTGATGTAGCACTGATTCTGGGGCCCAAGATTTTCAAAATCAAATCTTGGGCACAAGTGATGTCAATGGCTCTGTACTCTGTTTTTCAAGTTGGTTGTCTGTGATTTGTTCTCTGACTCACTTGAGCTACATGTTCCTGTGACTCTTGCCCAAGTCACAAAGGGAAAAGTGAAAGAAGACAAAACACTGCCAGCTTCATGATTAGTCACATTGTCACTGTCCATGCTGTATTAATTATGCATGGATTCACTACAAATTACCCCCAAATTTATAGTGTCAGCAATAATTTATTATGTCCCATGATTCTGCAAGAAGATTTGGTTCAGATTGGCAGTTTTTAACTGGTGTATTTGTCCTTCAATATATGATGGGGGGGGGGGGGCGGGGCTGGCCTAGTCATCAAAAATCTTATGTAGGCTATGCATCCAAGCTTCCTCACTTGGTGACTGTTGGCAAATACTTCCTGTCCACAAGTAGTTTGATTTTTCTTAGAGAAAGATAGCTTCACCATAATCAGGCTTCCCTCACACTGCCTAGCGTTCCGGAAGTACAAGATAAAAGCTGCTGATGGCTAGCCTTAACTTAAACATGCAGTTACATCCTCCATGCTTTGCTGACTAAGCATCTCAAAGGTTAATCCAGATCCAGATGTCAAAGAATCAGACTCCTACTCACAACGGGAAAACCAGCAAAGAATTGGAAGCCAAATGTAGTCAACCACACCCTACCCATGTCTGCCACTCCAAGACCTTCTCCATATTGAGGTCAACAGAAGTGCCATGCCCTCCACAGCAGGCTTAGGAATATATCCTTCCTATATTTGCCAACAGAGAAACTGTCTCAGATGACTAAGAAATATGTTGTCATGTACCACGGCTGTATTTTGCCTTATTATTTAAAATGCATTTGTCAGAGATCCTACAGTTTTTAGCTCTGACTTGAGTCATAGTATAAGGCTTCGTGAATTAAAACCCCATACATGATCTTGGGTTATTGAAGCTGAAAATTCAATCCAACAATAGTGGTAAAAGGGGTGTGACTATTAAGTACGATCATTAGAGTGGCACCTCCAAGATGATTCACTAATGGAAGAAAGACCTGAAGAGACAAACATATGTCTCATCTCTCTCTCTCTTTTACCCTGTCATGTTTGACATTACCTTGGTGTTTTGCCAGTAAAGAAGGTCATACTTGAATAAAGTTCCTGAAACTTTCACCTCCCTAATCATGGACTAAAATTAACCTCTCTCTTCTTTTTGTAACTTATCCAAACTTGGTATTGTATTATTAAAACAGAAAATGACTTAGAGATCATCTCCTTTCTTAAAATGGTAATTTATAGTTCTACTAAAAAAAATAATGAAAACCCATAATGTTAATACTTAGGAACAAAAAACTTGGAAATTTCTAGCACTCACTCACTTTACCTCCTAATTGCTTGTAAGTTGCCCTAGATGCATAGTGGACCACCAGAATTTTTATCCCCAGATTGTCTTTAAGTGTTCAATTACCACCTGAGAACTGGTGTCTGCCAAAAACATCTCGTCTCTTCCACCTTGAGAATCCTTGGCATTTTAACAAGACTCAGTTCCCCTGTTTTCATGTGTGAAAATATTTTTTTTTCTACATTGCATCAGTCTCTTGGAGAAATCACAGCTGTTATGCCTATTTTAATTCTCTTTATAAAACTTCAATATTTAATGTCCTGGGACATTTTTAATGCCATTCATCAAGCTAATTTACAGATACATACCCATTATTACCTATTTACTTTGGTTATTGTTCTGGCTAAGGTATAATTTTCCACTAGGCATTTATTTAGAAATTTGGCAGCAGAAAGAGAACATTTCCATACTTAAAAACCATCCAGAATTTAGAATGACACCCAGTGATATTAAGCAAGTGTAGATAATGCTCTCACAATTCATCAAATATTCATGGTTAATTATAGTCATAATATTTATGTGGCTGTGAAAATTAAGGTTGTGAGCCTCTTGCACACAGTCTAAAAATACAAGCTTATAGACGGTGTTGTTGCTTACCACTTTCATTACTGGAATGTTTCATTGTCATTAAGTAAAGTGGCAAGCACAGTATGGATTGGCTTCCTAAATCAGATATCTCCCTCAATAGACTCAGTGGAACACATGTAAAAGAGCCACAGTATGCAACTGGATGCACAATGACCACCTGTTCTAGACCAAGCCCAGCACATATAGACTGACAAATCTCAGAATGTTTTGGGCAATCACAAAGACTTATTATTTGAAATTGAAAGATTATTGGGACATACCACCATTACATCTGAAGGGAAATGTGAATGGCTTGCATCATTTTGCTTTATCTAATTTTTATACTACTGTTCTTAGAAATGAAATGCAATTTTAAATTTTGAAAACAATTGTGGGAAAATCTTTCCAAATAAATCTCTGATGTTAGTGCCTGTTTATTAAACAAAAAAACTAAATAAGTGCATAAAACAATTGTCTTAGCAAAGTTTATTTTTCTTCTTGTTTCACAGCCTATGGTGTCCCCTCAGCTGAATATACTGAATACAGGGAGATAGTTATTGTTCCATTGACTTTGTGAGAATAGTAGAAATCTAGAGCAAAAATATAACATCTTAAAAATTCAGCCACCTGAGTGCTGGGGCTCACATCTGTGATGCTTGTAATTCAGAAGGCTGAGGTGTAAGAACCATGGTTTAAAGCTAGCCCATGTAAAAAAGTCTGTGAGATTCGTATCTCCAATTAGCCATCAAAAAGCCAGAAGTAGAGCCTGCAGCTCAAGTGGTAGAGTGCTAGCATTGAGGGAAAAAAAGTTAAGAGACAGTACCTGAATTGAAGCCTCAGCACTAGCACAAGAAAGTGGGGCGAGGGGCAATTATCCACTCCCTTACTCAATGTATGTATGAAGTTAGAGGGAGGAAGTAGTCATGCCTCACATGTACCCTCATGCTTGAATATATTGTCAGGACTATGAATATATTTTTAAGGAAAGATCAGTTGACTAAAACACATCACTGGTTGTCTATAAATATTAATATGTACCCTTATCTTCTTTATAAGTTTATCAGAAACACCGTACCCAGCTAAAACGTTTTCTAGTGTCTCTTACAGATAGGTAATACATGTATTCATGTAATTTATTCAGGTCGTGTAGGTTTTTTTTTAAGATATATATGTATATATATATATTGTTTTTAGTTCCTTGAGGTAATTAGAATATCAATAAAATTCTCTTTTACCTCTCGCAAGGCTCTGATAAAAACTTTAGCCCATGTAGAAGCTGATCAAAAAACAGGAATATTTTTTTTTATTTCTCTAATTTATATTGTCAAGGTGATGTGCAGAGTGGTTACAGTTACATATGTAAGGTAGTGAGTACATTTCTTTTAAACTTGTTACTTCCACATTTTTCTCTCACTTTCCCCCTTTTCTAATTCCTCCCCTCCCCCCATTTTCAGAGTTAATTTCGAACATATTGTCTTGTAAGTATCGCCATTGCCTTGGTTTGCACTTTATCCTTTGTCTCAGCATTTTGATGTTCCCTTTCCCAGCTCTAATTCAGATAAATGTTTATACAACACGCAGAGTACCAAAATCAAATACAGTGACAACAGGGGTTAAACCATAGGGGAGAAAAACAGAAGAAAAAAGAAATAATTTCACATAGTACATTAAAAATAACAACAGTAAAAACTTACTTGTTTCAAAAAAAAAAAAAGGGGGGGGGGGTAATACAATTATATTCAATCCAATGTTGGTGAAGCCTGATCTTGCTGAGAAAGCTCTTCAGAGAATACATTTCTTACAGGCAAAGTAGCTTTTCTGAATTCCTGTTCCTCTACTGATATGGAATAGAGATATTGTCCTGAATCCAGATTCTCATAGAGTAGGATACTTACTAACAAGAAGGACAACAGAAGCCCCATGCCCGTGATTACCAGCAAAGCCTGTGACTGCAATGTTTCTTCCTAGGCAGACTGCAGCTGCATTGTGTAAATAAGAAGTAAACTACCCTTGTTAAAACTTGTTTCAGTTACTGTTCTCCTACCATAACATTGCTTGGTACAGATAATTTCTTCAGTGTCAACCAGCAATGGATAAGTGAAGTATGTTTAGTCTGAAGGGCAGAGGACTAAGCCAGGAGATAGTCACTGCTTTAACTGATTGAAACTCCAGTATCAGAAAGACAGAAACTTTATCACTAGGCTCGTGAGAGCAGAGCAGAGAAGAACAGGCATTGTAGTAGTTTGAAGCAATAAGATTGGGCTCCCCCCTCCCCCAAAAAAGATCTTTGAAAGGTATCAAAGCACTTGAAGCAGGAAGTAGTTAAACACCACTGATCCATTGAGAGTGGGTGGTGGTGTCTGAGATTCAAAATAGACAGGATCCTAATGAGACTTAAATTTCTACTTGCATTTCCAAACTTACATCATTTGGCAAGCACTTCTTGAGCACCTCATTTATTCTTCTTTTTTTTAATTTCAAGGAATGCAGCCCTAACTCTAAAATGGATTCTTGCTATCAGTAGTTGGAACATACACAAACCAAATGATTTCAGGACAATGTCAAAGGTTAAAATACAAATATGCAGAACAAAAAAAGAGAATTATATTCCTCAAATTTGAGGCTGAGTAGGAGTAGTATGGTTTTTAAGAAGGAGGAAAGGAAGGAAGGAAGGAAGGAAAGAAGGAAGGGAGGGAGGGAGGGGGGAGGGGAGGGAGGGAAGAGAAGGTAGAGAGGGGAGGGAGGGAAGGGAGGGAGGAAGGGAGGAGAGGAGGGGAGGAGGGAAGGAAGGAAGGAAGGAAGGAAGGAAGGAAGGAAGGAAGGAAGGAAGGAAGGAAGGAGGGAGGGAGGGAGGGAGGGAGGGAGGGAGGGAGGGAGGGAGGGAGGGAGGGAGGGAGGGGAGGGAAGAGAAGGAAGGGAGGGAGGGAAGGGAGGGAGGGAGGGAGGAAGGGAGGAGAGGAGGGGAGGAGGGGAGGAAGGAAGGAAGGAAGGAAGGAAGGAAGGAAGGAAGGAAGGAAGGAAGGAAGGAAGGAAGGAAGGAAGGAAGGGAGGAAGGGAGGGAGGGAGGGAGGGAGGGAGGGAGGGAGGGAGGGAGGGAGGGAGGGAGGGAAGAGAAGGGAGGAAGGGAGGGAGGGAAGGAGGGAGGGAAGGGAGGGAGGGAAGGAGGGAGAGAGGAAGGAAGGGAGGGAGGGAGGAAGGAAGGAAGGAAGGGAGGGAGGAAGGAAGCAAATAAACTGCAGAAAGGCAGAAATTTGCAGCAAGAGATGTCGCTGAAGGAAGCCAGGAATGCCTGTTGAAGGACTGGTTTGCAAGCTAATCACACAGATTTTATCCTGTAGCCAGGAAGTTCTGGCTTCCAAATTTCAAAGTAAAATATTAAAAAATGTGTAGCTCACAAAAATGATTGATCTTGCATTTTGCCATCAAGTGATTTAAAAAAGCATCATATCCTTTGAGTACAATTACCTAATACTTATTTGCATCAAGAGAATAGATTAATATAGTTTTGATGATAAAATACACTATTTCAAAAGACACACTTTGATATTTGTGTCAAGCTCAACTTTACACTATCCTTCTTTTCTTCATTTTACCTAAAAAAATTCATTTAAGAGTTTTTTAAACCAGAGTTACTGATATCAAACAACAGCAAATATTCATTATCTCTCATGGTCTGTAGGTCAGGAATTCAGTGCCACAGCCTGATAGTTCTGGCATTTGTCTTTGATGAAGTTGAGGCCAGGTAGTGGCTGGGGTTGGGGTCATCTCAAGACATGTTCATCTACTTTTCTCTTACCTGGAATGGTTTAGCAGGCTGGATAGCTATGCTCAAAAATAGTCAAGTCCCATTTCGTGGAGTTTGAATATGAATTATCCAAGGTAAGCGACTTTGCAGATGTGATTATAGTTCCTGAAATGGGGAGATTATCCTGGATTATCCAATTGGGTCCTAAATGCAATTATCAATGTTCTTACCAGAAAAAAAAAATAGTCAGGAAGAGATTTGACATTGAAGAAGGCAAAGTGACTGCTAAAGCAAGATGCTAAGCTGCTGTCTTTAAAGATAGAGCAAGTTACCCTGTGTCCTGGCATGCCATCCTGAAAGCTGGCAAAGGCAAGGAAATGAGCTTTTTCCCTAGAGCTCCCAGAAGGATCATAGCCCTGCCGACACTTTGATTTTGGGCCTAGTGAGAATGCTTTTGAACTTCAAACCTCCAGAAAAGCAGGAGAGGATAAATGCATGCTATTTTAAGCCTCCAGGTGTGTGTTGACTTGTTACAACATCAATAAGAATCTAATACAAATAGGAAGACTTGGCTAAGAGCTGGAACACGAAGTGGGGGTTCTTATTTTTATGTGGCTTTTCTCCAGGATCTCTATAGTATGATAACCTGAGATAGGATGCTTGCAAGATGCCTTAGGTATGCCAAGTGCATGGGCCCCAGAATAGGCAGCCCTAGATGTGATTTAAGTCTTTGAAACCTCCCACAGTAGTCACATATTCTCCTTTCAAGTACATTCTATTTATTTAAAACACATTTTAGGTCTTGTTTACATTTGAAGGTAGAGACTCTATCTTATGAGTGAGAAATATAAAAACAAATCTATTGACATTTGAAAACCATAATCATAAATGAGTGTTATTTTCATTTAGAAGCTTTCACCTTTCACCCGGAAGTCATCTGTGATGCAATTTATCCAAATAAACTCAGATTCACAATATGAAGTAAGAGTCAGAGTTTCCTGAATATGGGCTTCTCATTCTGTATCATTTGTTGAAAAGAAGTCCTTTTTACTTTTATAGCACTAGTGTGGTTAAAAAAAACAACACATCAATTGTCTTTGTTTACATGGAGTTCTTTTCTGTTGCTCTATGGGCCAATTCTTGTTCAATAACACTTGTTATCAGTTTCACAGTAGGTTTGAATACCTGGTAGTTTTAAATTCCTCAATTATCTTCAAGATTGCTTTGGACTGTCTGGGTCAATGGTCTGATTCATACTGCAGATGAGGGACACTGAGAGGAAGCCCTCTTCAAATTACACATATTAAAAAATATAGGCTATAGTGTTAAAGGATTTGTTGTTGCTGTTGTTCTTGTTCTAGGGGAAAGGAAGCCAAGATAGGGCTACTATGACCACCTTCCTCTTTATCTTGGGAATTTATTTCAGGTATTTTAGGATTTGGGGGGTCATTATGCATGATATTATTTTCTTAATTTCTTTCTTAATCTGTTCATTATTGATCTAAAGCTGCTGATGTTGGCATGTTGAAGTCATTTATCCTGTCACTTTTCCAAAAGTGTTCATCAGGCCCATGTTTTTGGTGGACTGCTCAAGATGCCTTAAATATATGACCATATCATCTACAAATAGAGATCATTGGTCTTCTTCCTTTCCTATATGCATCACTTTTATTACTTCCTCTTGCCTTATTCTTCTGGATCCTCTATATTGGAGCATGCATCATAATTTATTTCTCTCTTAGGGCTGAATGATACCCTAATATAATATCTTTTTCTTTGTAAGGATCACATCTTCTTTATGCCCGCATTCATCCACTGAGATTTGGGTTGGCTCCAACTCTTGACTATTGTAAATAGTACTGCTGTGAACATTGATGTTCTGCTATGGACTTCCTCCTCTTTTTAGCTGATTTCTTATGTCTTTTATGAAGTAAAAAGTTCCATGAAAGTTGATACAAACTCTGTGAAGAATTTTTTTTTCTGTCTCTCCTAGTTCAAATCTGGTAAGTTTCTTGCTAAATCCCTGTGCTGAAAGATTTTTCAGAAGATATAACTATCAAAATTCCTGGATTTATCTGAATAACTTAGCTTATATTTGTAATCTTAAGTATTTAAAAGGCAGAGATTGCAGGAGGATTATTCGAGGCCAGCCCAGACAAAAAGTTCATGGGATTCCTTCTGCGCTAACTGCTGGCATAATGGTGCACATTGTCAGATATGCTGAACATATACATGGGTAACAGACCAGATTAGCCAAAAGAAAAGTGCAAGATGCTATTGGAAAAGGGCTAAGGGCTTGGCTCAAGTGGTAGAGAATTTGCTAATGTATATATATATATATATATATATATATATATATATATATATTTAATTAATTTAAACCACTAGGTATACATGGTGTCCTCACACTTAACTCCAATCATGGTCTGTTAGCTTACTCTCTCATCTTTCTGTAGTAATAAAAAAAGCCTCTTTTTCCCTGGTCTGCAACAGAATCCAGCTGTACTGCTAATGTAGTTAGTTTCTGCCAAATTCAACATTTGGGCACTCAACTGTACAAATCAGAGCATGTTATTTTTTCACCTGTGTTTCTGAACAAAAGTTATTTCTTCTATATTAGCTACTGAGTATTTAAAAAAAGAACAATTTCCCTTTGCAAATTTAATACAAGTATCATATAGTAAATTTAATACTAAGTGCTAACTGCTTAGTATCAAGTACTAACTATTTAAGTACTAAGGTCTGTTATGAGTTACCAGCTTCTTCCATGGATATGTCTGTCAGTTCTGATTTCAGTGCTATATTTAAGAATTCTTATTTTGTAGTTTAAGAGCACATTTTAATAATTGAAAGGGTAATTCCCTTGCTATTAGTTTTTTAACAGGTACTTTATTTGCTATTATGACTAGGTAATTATTCTAGATAAATCATCTGTCTCTTAGCCAGGCCCTAACTAAACATGAGAGTGCTAGTTATGCTGCATAGAAAGTTAAATAACTTTCATTTTTTTAGCTTTATGTTTATTTAGAGACCAAAGACAAAATTTGTAAAATAAATAAATAAATACATAAATAAATAAATAGAATCTCCCTTGACATACTTGCTCTCTGATATCAGTTTTCAATCCTTCACTCTTTATTGTGATTCTCAGTCCCCAAGTCAAGAATTCTTACAATCTTGTCATCTTTATCAGACTCTGTAAGAAAGGATCTGACATAAATAGTTAACAATAGTCAACATAATTCCCCTTCTGGCACTAGATGTGAGTTAGGACTTAGATCCAATTATACAAGGAAATAATTTAACTTCAAGTCTTATTCCACAGCTGAGTTTATTTTTCTGTTCTTGAATTCCTGGAATCTTATTAAACATAAAGTACACTCCACAGAATGCAGTCTTCTTAGCATGCCATAAAGTTTATGTTTATTATTCATCTGTCCCATTCTTCTCTTTGCCATCTGGAGATTAGTGTAAAACTTCTGCAGAAAGAGAACTGTCCTCTGGAGCTTTCTTGGATTCACCTTGAATTCAGGCTTGCTCTGTATGCATCACACACTCATTAACGTGGGACCATTGCATTTTAGCTATCATAGTCTGATAAATCTTTTACGTGGGCTTCTCATTACCCTTTACGCCAACTTGATATGTAACCTTATCAAATCAAATCAACCAAATCAAATTATCATGTTCTTATGTCTTCATCCATCATAGTGGATTGTAAAGCCAACAGCATAATTTCTAAATCTACCTTCAGTACAAAACGGGGTAGAGAAAGGAGAAGAATGACTAGGAAAAAGAGGAGAGAGAGGAAAAAGAGAATGAGGAGGAGAAGGAAAAAGTGTAGTAGGAAAAGAGGAAAAAACAAGGAAGGAAGGAAGGAAGGAAGGAAGGAAGGAAGGAAAGAAGAGAGGGAGGGAGGGAAGGATGGAAGGAAGGGAGGGAGGGAGGGAGGAAGGAAGGAAGGAAGGAAGGAAGGAAGGAAGGAAGGAAGGAAGGAAAGAAGAGAGGGAAGGAGGGAGGGAGGGAAGGATGGAAGGGAGGGAAGGATGGAAGGGAGGGAGGGAGGGAGGAAAGAAGGGAGGAAGGAAGGAAGGAAGGAAGGAAGGAAGGAAGGAAGGGAGGAAGGAAGGGAGGGAGAAGGGAGGGAAGGCAGAGGGAATATTACTACCATATAAAAATGACTGAAAGGTGAGTCTATTGTGAAAAAAGTTCAACAGAGGACACCAAGTGCAAATGAATTTTTTTTAGCATTTTTATCTAGAGTGTTTGATGCTTCATCAAGAAGAAAAAAAATTAACTGTGTTTATTCAGCAGCATCCTATCAATATTTAAGAACAGATTTTGGGCTGAGGATATGGCTCAGTGATAGAGTATTTGGTAGTGCACACAAGAGCCTTGACTTGATCATCAGCAAAGGTTGGGGGCCTGGGGAGAAATCATGTGAATCATTTCTGCTTTTGTCTTTTAAATACAAAAATGATTACAGACATCATCAGGGCTTTCCAGAAATTCTAGAACAATTCATGTTGCTAATATTTTGTGCCTAGACTTGGCAGTGTTTTATAGTCTATTCTGGTGTCCACTGAAATGGAAACTGTGTCACTTAACTAGGGTAGAAATTAGGAGGATTTGCCAGTTTTCCTCCTCATACTTTCTTCCCAACAAAGTCACTACTATTTGGGGGATTCTAGTCTTCCATTTCATTACTTTTTCTATACCCATTTCCATCTCTGTGAAAGATGAACTTTACATTTAGGCCATTTTCAAACCCTTTAATTAATACAATATAGCGAAATGAAATTGAAAGTAAATCCAAACCATTTATTAAATAGTTGAGTCAAGAGAACAGAATGAATGTGACTGGTTCTAGGAAGCACAGCAGAGCTAGAATGTGATCTCACCATTTCCTGTCTCGCATCAGTGGTGTGATCTCATGCTGGTTTTATTCATGTTTTCCCTCGAAGTTTCTAGGTGTGGTATTTTATGAATTGTCTTTTTTCATTTAAATATTATGTTTTGTACTCACTTTAAAATAATACATTTGAAAGAATGTATTTTTACCTCTAAAATATCTGAACATCAGTAGTTTTTAATTAGCTATCAATATAGCCTCATATAGCAGCCTCATATAGCTTTTTTCTTCAAGGTGCCTTTTTCAGATTATTGATATTATATTAATGTTTTCTGACTGTTTACAAAGTATTGCCTTAGCAAAACATCAACTTTAGTACCAGGACCTTAGTCTGCTATGGTGATTACAAGGTGATTGATTATAAAGTGTACATGTGCATACATATGTTTTATGTTATGTATATTACATTTTTATATATTATGCATTTTATATTCTATTTGGGGTCAAAAATAAAACATTAATCAAAGAGAATAGAACAGAATTTCTTGAGCCATCAAAAAAGGTCCAGAATTTAAGAAAATGTACTGTAAAATATTTAAGAATAAAAGGATATTGTAGCTGCAATTAGTAGTTAATTTTTGCCTTCTACAACTCAAGTGGCACATTAATTCAAACTCTCAAATATTTCTGCATCATAAACCTTTCTTTATACATAATTTTTAAAAAGCCATTTTATCAGGTTAACCTCAGTCTATGTGTACACCAAACACACACACATGCATACACACACACACACACACACACACACACACAGGAAATGCAAGCACATTTCATATTTAGACGTGGTAAAATACAAGAAAATTCACATTCAGACTTAGATCCCATGCCCAAGATCAAATATATGCAAACATTCCAAATTTCAAAATATCCAAAAACCTAATTGTTTTAGTTTAGTATTTTGGATGAGACACTCAATTAGTTGCTGAAAACACTAAGTTGGTGAATTATTTCTTGAGTATGGTTAAGTTCCTGTGAACTTCTTGTCACACATTTTAATTAAATGATTATTCTTGTCCAGTTGTGATGCTATAAAAATATACAAGGTAGAGGTAATTTCTAAAAAACAAAACATGATTTTTATCACAACTCTGGAAATCTCAAGGTCAAGACACCAATAGGTTTATGCTCTGCTTCCAATAGGATTCCTTGTTGCTGTGTTTCTTAGAGGGCATAAATGCCATTCTCACACACAACAGAAGTAGAAGCTAGAAGAACAAAAAGGAGGCTAGCTTCTTTCAACCTTTTTAAAATAAGACCCTAATCTGTCTTTTAATTGCTGAAGGAGTTACTTTTATTATCTTTAAGTAGTGGTACAAGGGTGTTTCAAGTCTACAGATCGGTTAATAAGTACAATACATCCTGGTCACCCTTGAGGGCACGACCCTCCTAACTTAAGCATCTCCCCAAAGGCCTTAGTTCTTAAAACAGTACCACCCATTATTATTAAGTTTCAATGTAACTTGTAGAGGGTATGCACTCATTATGTGTAGCACCCATGAATGTATAACTTTGTTTTATACGTGTTTTTATTTAAAACACTTTATTTAAGGCATATTGCCATAACTCACCTGTAATTGAAATATATAGAACACAAATATTTTATATTGTAATGTATTACTATAAAACACATTCTTCATTTGGTCTTTCCCGTTTTCCTTTACTTTTGGAATTATTTGAAAATAGATGATAAAAATAGACCTTTCATCTTATTGTCTTCTATAATAATAATTTGTTGTTGTTATTCTGATTAGACTATCCTAATTATAGTACTAATTGCATATTAATGTCATTGACAAACTCTTCCTTAAGTATCACAAACTTCTCAACTATTTAACAAATATTGGAAGCATTCATCTGACCTTTGTTTGATCTCAGCTACAACTTATGATCTAATTGTCTCCAGTTTAAGATAAACTTGGCCCAGGATTTTACTTATAAAATGCATGTCATTTAGTATTCTGCTCATCTAAGCATCTTATTTTAGAATCAACCATATGGAATTTTGATGCTAAGGCTTATCTTAATTCTGAACTATCAGATAGCATAGTAATTACTACAAAGCTATCAAGTACCACCAAACAATTTGCATCTCCTTAGGGAGTAATTTTCCTACAGGACAAATAGCAGTTGTCAAAGAACTAAGAATAATTTTGTTTACAAGCACAGATTTAGAAACCACTAAACAAGTATGAACATGCACTGGAGATGTGACTTTCACTCTTAAGTATCTGACGTTAACTCATTAAGCTTTTAAATGCTTATAATGAACAGAAAATAAGGATTTTAACTCTTCTGGTCAGCAATAGTAGACTAATCCTCTGTGGTACCTCTTGAGTCATTAATGGAATGCATGTAAAGAACACTTTATTGTGAGGTGTTGTTGACTCATGCCTGTAATGCTAGCTATTCAACAGGATGAGATAGGAGGATCACAGTTCAAAACCAGCCTAGCTAAGAAAATTCATGAGACTCTTATTTCCAACTAACCAAGGAAAAGCTGAAAGTGAATCTGTGGCTCAAGTGGTAAGGCCCCAGCCTTGAGCCAAAATGAAAAGATAATATTCAAGCTCAGAGTTCAATCCCCAAAACAAAAACAAAGGCAAAGAAACAAAACCAAAACCCACTTCGTTTATTCAAACCATTTTGGTTATGAATGGTCTCAGGACTAGAAAAGGAATATTATTTTCCTTTAAATTATTTCAATTCCATTCAAACTGATTCAGTAAGAATAAATAAAAAACTTTTATATAATGTATTCCCTGATAGTGAAACATTTAAATTCTTTGGCTCTCATGGTATAGGCAGGACATGAAACATCAATATGTAAGCCATTGATGTTGCTAGTTACTTAACTGTTCTGTTGCTCTTTCTCACATGAGTTATTTTAGATTAAAAAATTCAATTTATTGCTTGAAAATCACAATTTATTCCATCACAAACACCAACAATGTTGTAAGGTTTGATTCTGTAGAAATTATCTTTGGTACTATAAACATTATGAGTTTGTCCATTAATAAATTACCCTACTAGAAAGAGCATAAAAGATTTGCCTCATCAGAGCCTGTGATGCTGCTGAAGCTGCAATTTCATTATAATTTTCTGCCTTACAATTGCCTTCAAAAAAGGAAAATAAATTAGGACATAAATTATGCATGGGTAGAAAATGTTTTGATGTTTCAAACTTTAGACAGACCTAATGTTCATCACCTTATTAAATACAATTTTTAAAGTCCATGTAGGTACCTCCTAGTCATTTACTTTTTCACTTGGCTATGACTTTTTGGCTTGCAACCTTAATTAAAACAACCTCACGCAGAGAGGATTTTGCTCCCCTTGGTGGCTCTCTTAGAATTGATGTACTTTGACAGACTGTGGCTGTATTGCAATAGTTCTTGAAGTCAAGCCGAATTAGATATATCCATATTCCCTGATGATTTCCAATAGCTAGACACTTTATCTGAGCTTACATGATGTCTATCAGCAAGATTGTTACCAGAGACAGAGAATACCTTCCTCTGCACAACTGATGTAATGTACATAGCTGATACTTAGCTTTGTCATTGCTTTAGTGTCAGGCTATACCTAATATGAGACCATATTTTATGTTGTAAAGAGTGAGCATTTAGACTAAGGATGGATAGACACAGATTAAAAAGAGATGTGAGCTATTTAGATAAATGAGTGGGTAGTTTACATATCCGAAAGAGTAATTTGTCAAAATATGCAATTGTAATTATCTTGCCAACACATTGTAGGTCATATCCACATTGTAATTAAGATGGCTTTGAATTCAATTGGTAGGGTTGCCCAGTTTCCATCATGATTGTTATAGTTATTGTAGTGGTGTTCTATCAACCCTGAAAATGTGCCAAATAGTATGAGTATGCTGCAATTACTTCCACCCCCGTTCCTGTATTGTATACGGACACAGCTAACGTGAAGACCATTTCTTTTCTCTATTTCTCATCAAGTGTCAAAGGAAAGAGAAATCTCTTGCTCTTGTGCAAAATTAAGTTTCTAAGGAGTCTTAGTGCAATTCTCAGAGTCAATTATTAAAAATGACAGAATTCTTTTGCACAATCTATGTTCATATTTCTCCAGTTATATGACTGATGTTCATCACATAAAATTAAAAATATACCTGGGTACCATGGCTCACATGTATAATACTAGCTACTCAGGAGGCTAAGATGTATATATCATAGTTTGAAGCCAGCCCAGGCAGAAAAATCTGTAGACTTTTGCCTTTAATTAACTACTAAAAACTAAATAAATAAAAGAAGCCAGAAGTACAGTAGAGGGTCGAGTAGTAGAGTGCTACCTTTGAGCAAAAAAGCTCAGGCACAGCACCCAAACCTTGAGTTCAAGCCCCAGGACCAGCACAATAAACAAACAATACTCTTTTGTTCTGTTTCACATCCCACATTATGTTTATTTATCCATTTTCTTTAGATTCCCTTGATCTAGAATAGTTTCTCTTTCTTCTTTCTTTCTTTGCTTTTTTTTTTTTTTTGTCTGAGACAGGGACTTAAATAGAATAGTTTCTCAAATTTCTATGACTTTTTGACATTTAAAAAAAAGTTATAGACATTTCTTGTGTAGACATCCCTCTATCTGGGTCTGTTTGACCTTTTCTCCTGATTCAATTCAGGATGATTTGGCAAAAATAACACAAAAATGGATAGATACAGTCATCTCAACATGTCATGCTGGGCTCTATTTCTTCCAATACCTGGTTGCTTGGTTAGTATATTTTTTGTCATGTTTCCATGGAAAAGTTATTACCTTTCCATGTGTTATTAGGTAAATATCTCCTGAGGAAAACCTCATAAGGTCATAAAACAGACATAATGTGGAAAAGAAAAAAATGAAGAGAATAATTGTAGGCACTGAAAGTTTATGAACAAATGAGACAACTTCCAGAAATTTCCCTGATTTTGTTTGTAAATAGTTTATGACATAGTCTATAGTCTGTGTTTCATAGATAGTTTATTTGTATCACTTAAGATTCAGAAGCTTTGAATTTTAGAAGTATCATAATAGCAGCATGGGTTTTAATTCCCTTACATTTTCAAGTAAAAATAAAATAAGTAAACTGGGTATGATGGGTCATGTCAATAATCAGTTTCATGAGAAGATTTAGAGGATCGTGGTTTGAGGCTAACCCAAGCAAAACATTTGTATGACATCCTATCAACCAATAAAAGCTGAGCACAGTGGTACATGCCTGTTATCTGAGCTACATAAGAAGCTTAAATAGGAGAGGTGTGGTCCACAATGGCCTAAGTATAGAATTGATACTCTATATCAAGAAACTGAATCAATGGGCTGGGGATATGGCCTAGTGGCAAGAGTGCCTGCCTCATATACATGAGGCCCTGGGTTCGATTCCCCAGCAGCACTTATACAGAAAATGGCCAGAAGTGGCGCTGTGGCTCAAGTGGCAGAGTGCTAGCCTTGAGCAAAAAGACAGTGCTCAGGCCCAGAGTCCAAGCCCCAGGACTGGCCAAAAAAAAAAGAAACTGAATCCAAAAGAGCTTTTTGTGTGCCTCAATTGTGGAGTCCCCTGCCTAACAGGCACAAGGTCTTGAGTTCAAATGCCAACACACAAAAATGCAAATAGAACAGCAAAAGTCACGATAAACATCTATAAAAAATGTAGGTGACAAAATTTATTTATTTATTTATTTATTACTAGTCCTAGTGTTTTAATTCAGGGACTGGGCACTGTCTTTGGCTTATTTTTGCTCAAGGCTAGCACTCTACCACTTGAGCCACAGCACCACTTCTGTCCTTTTCTGTTTATGTGGTGCTAAGGAATTGAACCCAGGGCTTCATGCATGCTAGGCAAGCACTCTACCGCTAAGCCATATTCCCAGCCCCAAAATACATTTTAAAAATATATGCAATCCAAAAATATGCTCATGTAACAACCAACCAGTGGTAGATCAATACTGTGTACATCTGTGTAACAGCATCCTACATGAATCTGTAGAACATCTCACCGAGTAGAGAATAACAAAATAAATGATAGATTCTCCTTGAAAAGCTCAGGGAGCTGATTTGAGAATAGGAGGAAGCTTGAGAGAAATTTCACACATTCGATAGCAGTGATATTAAGAGAACTATTAGGTTCTGAACCCTTGGACTCTCAAAAGTGAGGAGTCTAAAGACACTCCAAAACCAAGCTTCACACAGGGGAAACTGATGCAAAGTAATTCCAAGTAAACAGGACAAAAAAAAAGAGGAAGTAAAGAAACAAGGGACCAGATGAAAGTAGGAAAGAGAAATAAAGATGCTTTTAGAAATCAGTAGAAGAATGGGCTCCAGGGCTTCATATTGAAAGAGCAGCTGGAAACAGGCTTTTCTCCTAAAAACATACGGGAGATTATTTTTGTGAGATTCAACAAAGAGTGATATGAGTCAAACTCCATATAGTATGATAAGGACAAAGAGAGTAGGATAAAAATGTCAGAGGTACAGAAAAACCTCAAAAAGCCAGAATGGCATCCATTAAGAGATAAAAACTAGAAGCCAAAATCTAGAAGACATTTAGGTTGTTTATATGATGTTAAAGGAGGTTAGAATTAGAAATGATTTTCAGTCTGGTGGTAGACAGCTGAAAAGAAATAGAAATAAAAGTAATCCTTTTAAATTATGAAGGAAAGAAAAGTATAAGACAAAGGTACTACATCTAGCAAATCTAACTTTTGTGTGTGAAGGCCACAGAGAAACTATTGTCTGCTATGAAAACTCATAATATTGTTCTTGTGATCCCTTTAAAAAAATCTAATAACCAGGCACCAGTGGCTCATGTCTGTAGTACTAGCTACTCAGGAGGCTGAAATCTGAGGACCATGGTTTAAAATCAGCCTGGACAGACAAACTTGAGAGATACCTTAATCATCCAAAGGCCAGAAGTGGAGCTGTGGCTCAATTGGTAGAGTGCTAGACTTGATCTCAAATGTTCAGAGACAGTGCCCAGGCCCTGAGTTCAAGCCTCAGGAATAGCACACATACACAATTGAATATAGAACAAGCTTCAAGTAATCAAAAATAAGTGCAGGTACATGAGGGGTTTTAGTGCATATTAAATGGGTTTACTTATAGGAAAATAAAACCTGTGAATGAATAAAAAAATTCAGTACACATTATTCAACAATGAAGGAGCTATAAATGATAGAGATGGCATGTCCAAAAATGACAAAACTGCATCCAATTATCATATGTTTAGTATCAGTGTTTTTATTATTATTGTGAAATTGTATGGCCACTGTGGGAAAAGGAAGTAAATATGTTACTTTTAGTCCTTAATATTCTAGAAAACTAGACCGTTTGCTCTGGGAAAGGCAGTGCACATGTAACAGAGAAGAGGTCAAGTAAAATCACTTCAGTGTTGAGTCTGAATTTATTTATAAATGAATATATTTAAATTTATTTCCCTACTTATATCCATTGTTATAGCTTAGACACAGGACCAACCCAGTTGCAGTAGATATGTCTAGAATATATAGATTTTGTTCCTTATATTATCTACCACTAAGAAACCAAGGCTTCCTGGAGAAGTAGATGATTACACCATTTGGGACAGGAAATGTGCAAAAGGAGTCTGGATAATCTTCTCCTAGTATATCTTTTTAAAATCCTCCAATAACACTGAACCTAAAGCACTCGGATGAGAGCTAAGTGTGGTAGTACATGCCTATAACACCAGCTTCTCAGAAGGTGAAGGCTGTTAGGTTACAATTTCAAGGTCAGCCCAATCAAAGGCAGGGTAACAGTCTCAAAAACCAAACACTGTTTGGCAGAGGAAAGATGCAGATGATCAGCTAGCTGGAGAATCTGTGGGCAGCAGAGAAGACTACACTGGTGTAGAATGAGAGAAGGAAGATGGATTATTTGCTACCAGTCTGGAACGAAATAAAGAAGATGGTATGTGAAAAGTCACAGGGAGCTGTGGACCCTGTGGCAGCTTCAAATGGGATCTCCAGAAGCAGAAATTCTGGGACCTGAGTTCATTGAGGAATGCAATGCAGTTGTATCTTCACATTCACAGACACTAAGTTTCCAATGGTGCATTCAAAAACATCCCCTAACACAATGATGCCTTCATGTCTGTGTAGCCCAGGAGAAACACTATATCACTGTCAGAAAGAGCCACAAAAATTACTCCATTTTTCACCAGACAAATACCTCTGTATGAGTCTTCAATGAGCTTCACTATAGGGAAGCTCTCACTGATCATCTCTTATCAGAACCCACAGAGGTGGACTGGGAATATGGTCTAGTGGCAACAGTGCTTGCCTCATATACCTGAAGCCCTGGGTTCGATTCCCCAGCACCACATATATAGAAAACGGCCAGAAGTGGTGCTGTGGCTTAAGTGGCAGAGTGCTAGCCTTGAGCAAAAAGAAGCCAGGGACAGTGCTCAGGCCCTGAGTCCAAGCCCAGGACTGGCCAAAAAAAAAATAATAATAAGCAAGAACCCACAGAGGTCATAAGCTCTTACTAACCTGGGAAAATCGTCTCAGAGCAACAGAAAAGCTAAATGCAAAGGCAACCCACAACAATGACGGGGACTGAAGGATGTTTTGAGCCTTCCAAGCTTGTACTTTTCTGGCCTGGGAAAGCCTTCTTTCTTCTGGCAGCTATACAGAGTACAACAGAATGACCCTGGGGCACTCTTAACCCACACTGATGGCCTTGTTTGCTACTTAGTCATTCAGAATTTCTGGGGGGAAAAAAGACTCAGAAGCAAGCTTGGAAGAGGTTTGCACTACTCAAATATTTGACAATTCCTGATTTGAAATGTATTAGAATATTGAAATGCATCAACTATAGATACCTGACAAGTTGTGTTTAATGTAGAAGTCGTTCTTTGGTAGTTTAAGGACCTATGTGTTCCCTCTGCAGCTCTTGAAATATATTTTAGTGGAGACCAGGGATATTGTACATATTTCTTCTTTAATGTGGCAGAAAGTCCTAGAGGCCAGGTCAGAGATCTTTCCATCCCTCTGAAGTTTATATTTGAGTCTCCCAAGGTAGCTTGATTAGAGAAGTCCAGTTGAACTACTTGGGAAAGAAGTGAAGGCCCACATGAAAAGAGAAAGTAAAAGTATGTAGAGCAGTATATATGTCCTCAGATAATATAAGAATGCGTTCCCTGGGCTATGAACTTGAAAATGAGACCTGTGTTTGTCAACTTTGCACTGCTGAAAGGCATGCTGGACATACGTTATAAATGACAGCAACAGAGGTTTATTTATCTCACAGTTTGGGTGGCTCAGTGCCCAACAGATAAAACAGATTTGCTGAGTACTAACCCTGTCTATTATCACCTCACATAGGGTATATCAATGTGAGAGCATAAATCAGAAGCAAACAAATGATTGCATCTCAATGCACCCAAGACAAAAGAGAGAGAGAGAGAGTGAAGAGAGGGAGAGAAGAGAGAGAAAGGAGAGAGAAAGAGAGAGAGAGGAGAGAGAAGAGGGAGGGAGAGGAGATAGAAAGTTAGGTGGTAATACCCCACAATTCTATTCAAGACCATGTCCCTGGTGACCTAAAGACCTACTATGTGGCCCCACTTCTTATTAGTACCAGGTCAGGGTCTGTAGTTTTACTTGTGGAACTTTGTAGATCACGGCCATTATTTAAGCCACAACAGAATCTGAGGAGGCAATTGAATCTTCCCTATTGTGATTAAAATTCAATTGTGAAATTAATATCCTTTACAAGGTCTCAAGTAGTTGTGGATATATAGAGTGAGAAGTTTTACAAGACAAGCACTTTACCACTAGGTCATATTCCCAACCCTGAGTGGGAAGTTCTGGAACAGAGAGATAATCAAAAACCAGAGGAAGGGATGGACTACCTTATTTTACTCTAGACTTTTTTTTTTCTATCTTTGGCATTTGCCCACCCTCTTTCTCTTTCTCTTCCATTCGAAGACAACCTTGTTAAAGACTAGTCAGCATCAACTGTGGCTCAATCCTGATCATAGATAAATTTGAGACGATTAATATACATACCTGATCTTTGAGGTCATGACATTTTCTATATCAGTATTCCTTTGATTGAAAATTGAATGCACTTTGTGGCTCCATGAGAAAAATCTTAATGCATAAATAATTTTGAATTGTAGAATACCAAAACAATGTCATAACATCAATAAAAATGCTAATATTTCAGAGCTAATATTAGCACAATATGCAAAAATATTAAAAACAGTTATCACAACCACAAGTAAGGACTGAAAATATTATAGTTGAGAATTATCTGCATGTGTACAAAGAGACTTGCCAATGTAGAGAAATGTTTAGAGAAATGAGACGTTATCTGAGGGGAACAAATATCATTTATTTGGTGTGAACTGGAAAGAGATATTTCTTGAACTGAAGAATTTGGAGAACATGGAGCATAGAAACCAAACACAACGAAAACAATGAAATGGGAAGTCAACAGTGTGATGCACTCTTAGTTCCAGGGAAAGGAGGAATAGCAAACAGAGTGAGCTAGAGGCCACTAGTGAGAGAGAGGTAATTGAGCAGCCTTTATACAGAGATTAGGAGTGAAGGAGTGGTTAAATGTAAAAACAATATCAGTACTGTGAGGGAACAAGTAAAAAGAAAATGGGATGACACATGGAGGAAAAGGATTATAAAGTCATGTTTCTGATGAAGAGTAAAGAGGTATCCATTCTGGCCGGAACAAACTTAGAGATCTTCTGAGCAGTGAATATCTTTCCCATATAAGCCAGACCTTAAAATCTAGAACAGGCCATGTTTTCTTCCAATGCACAGAGTACAAAGGAACACAAAGAGTCAGAAAAAGATTATGTAATAATATAAAGACCCAGTAATCTAACCTAAACAAATGGAGATTTGTGATTTATTTGACAAATAGTTCCAAATAGTTGTCTTAAACTATGAAAGTTACAACGAATGCAGACAACAAATCAGGAAAATGATATATAAATGCACTGAAAATTTCAATAAGAAAATAGAAATTGTAACAAAAATAGTGATTCTGGAATAGATGAAAATGATACATAAACCGAAAAATCACTGGAAGATTTCAAAGGTAGATTTGTTCAAGAAAGAGATCAGTGAACTTAAGGAAAAATTACTGCAAAAAAATCCAGACAGAAGATAAAAAAGATAGAATTAAAAAGTGAAAAGCCAGGTGTCAGTGGCTTATAACTGTAATCCTAGCTACAGAGGAATCTGAGATCTGAGGATTGCAATTCCAAGCCAGCAGGGACAGAAAAGTCAACAAGGTTCTTAGTTCACTAAACTACAAGAAAAAACAGGAAGTGGATATGTATCTCAAGTGGTAGAGTGCTAGCCTTAAGCAAAAGAGCTCAGAGACAGAACCCTGAATTCAAGCCCCAGGACTGAAACACACACACACACACACACACACACACACACACACACACATACACACACACACACACACACACACTGAATTAGTAAAGAAATATTAAGGTGAGATATCATCAAGAGAAGCAACGTATATTCTGTGGAACTTTAAAAGGCAAAAAGAGAGAAAAAGAAAGAGGAAGAAAATTTGCTTTAAAATGATTAAAAAACTCCTCAAATCCAGAGAGGAAAATGGATCTCTGGATTCATGATATCTGTCGGGGATGGCTATACCTTTAAGACCTGGGGTTGCTTGGCTATTAGCCACTCTTACCTTCTCCCCAGGTCTGGAACCTCCCCCAGAAGAGGGAGCTAAGCCAGCCCCTCCCTCCGTCTGCGAGCACATGTGCCACCATGGCGCCAGCCTGAGCCCAGGGGCCGGTCCTGGGGGGACTGTGATCTCCGCCTCTGCGGGGAAGTTTCGTGACATCACCGTGATGGACAGTTCATCAGCCAATTGTTAATACCCAGTTAGTCCCTCCTCTTCCTGCCGCCATTACTGTTATATAAACCCCTCCCCTGAATAAAACTTTAGGAAGCTCCTGAAGCTTACTCTGAGATCTCCACGAGTACCTGGCCTCCTTGGCGAGTATGCGGGGGGGTGGGGGGGGGGCATTCTCGCGGCCACACCTGGTCCGAAGCTTACCCATGGCCCTCGCTCCCACATTACTTCCTACTGGCCAGAGGATAAGCATGAGAGCAAAAGGGGAACACATGGAGGGGGCAAATAGGCCCGGGATCTCCATGGAAGGAGGTATAGAGTTAGCCCGGCAGATATCAAATAAAATGAATCCAAAGAAATGAACAATTGTGGATATTACAATCAAATAGTCAAAAGGCAAAGAAAAAGATAAATGTTCAAAGCAATACAAGAAAAGTCGGACATCAGTGTCTCACATCTGAATTCCTAGTATGTAGGAGGCTGAGATCTGAGGATCAAGCTTTGAAGCTAGTCCAGGCAGAAAAGTCCCTGAGATTCTTATCCCCCATTAACAACCAAAAAGCCAGAAGGAGAGCCTTGAGCAAAACAGCTCAGTAACAGAGCCCGGGCCCTGAGTTCAACCCTCATGACCAGCAAAAAAAAAAAAATTTTTAAGTGAGAGACAGAGAACAATGATTTATTGTAGTTATCAAAAGACTATCAGAAAAGAAAAAAAAATTATAGGTTGTGAACCCTGATGACATAGATGAATAGATCCTCAATAAAACTGAACTATGCATAACAAACAAATATCATTTATAAGTCAGATGCAAGAATGTTTTAACATATTCAAGTCAATATATATGATACTACATTTTCAGCATAAAGTATAAAATCATATGGTCATTTCACTAGAACCAATGATATTATTAAACATCCTTTAATTATATAGATTATTATTATTATTATTATTTTGCTAATTCTGAGCCTTGAATTCAAGGCCTAGGAACTGTCCCTGTTTCTTTTGCTCAAGGCTAGCACTCTACCACTTGAGCCCTAGCTCCACTTCCAGCTTTTTCTGTTCATATAGTACTGAGAAATCAAACCCAAGACTTCATGCATGCCAGGCAAGCACTTTACCACTAAGCCACAAAAATTCTCAACAAACTAAATATAGAAGAAATTTCCACCAACATAATAAAGTCTATACAAGAGAAACCCATAGCTAACATCATATTCCATAATGAAAAATAAAGTTTCTCTAAAATTACAAGGCAAATATTCCTGTTCTCATCATTCCTATTTAATAGGGTCCTTGAAGCCTTACTCAAAACAAGTAAGCAAAAAAAAAAAAAAAGGAAAAGTGTCCAAATCAGAAGAGATATGAAGCTACAAAATGACCAAAGAAAACCAAAACTATCTTGACAAAGAAGAGCAAATTAGGACATATCATACTTGGTTTCTCAAAGCACACTTGCTAGTCATTAAAATAGTATGGTCCTGGCATTTGGACAGATTTAGAAATTATCACAGCAGAATAAAAAGCCCAGAAATAATTCTGTGTGCCTTAGTTCATTTTGTGCTACTACAACACAATACCATAGACTGGGTAATTTATAACGAACACAATTTATTGGCTTATCATCTTCAGGACATAAAGTCCAGCATTAATGTGCTCCCACTGGGCAAGGGTCTTCTTGATGTTAAAGGAAGGTAAGCAGAGCTAACCAACCTCATTCTGTAGGTCTAGCTTGAGAATTCAAGGAATACATGAGTGTATTAAAAATGATAGGCAATGGGCTGGGGATATAGCCTAGTGGCAAGAGTGCCTGCCTCAGATACACGAGGCCCTAGGTTCGATTCCCCAGCACCACATATACAGAAAGCGGCCAGAAGCGGCGCTGTGGCTCAAGTGGCAGAGTGCTAGCCTTGAGCGGGAAGAAGCCAGGGACAGTGCTCAGGCCCTGAGTCCAAGGCCCAGGACTGGCCAAAAAAAAAAAAAAAAAGATATGCAAGTTAATTAGGAAATGTTAGGTTTTTTAAAGTAGGTAGCCAGTAAAGGAGAATGCCACGTGGCATTCAGGCAGGAGAGAAAGTTTATTACCGAACTGCTGGCCTGTGGCCAAGATGATCCATGGCCGGAGAGAAGGGAGAGAAGGGCGACACCCACCCAGCCCTGCCTTATCTAGGGCAGGGGCAGGGGGTGCGGCCAGGTGGATTAGGATGTGACCTCCAGGAAAGGGGAGGTAACTGCCTCCAGGTCTGCTGGTTATCCAGGTAACTGAGTGGAGACTTAATGAGGTGGGCGCATCTACATGGAGCCTTCCAGGGACGAACCTTACATTCCAGCCTTTTAATAGTTATAAAAAAGGACGAAGACTCTCTGGCTGCTTCCTGCTGGCAAGGGGCATCAACATTAGGGGGAAAAGGCAGAAATGCGGCCCCTCCTGGAGAAGGCGAGCAGCAGGATCCCTTGGTGGTACAAGCCAGTCCTTGAATGAAGCCTGGAAGAAGTCTCATGAGGCAGGGGCTGGACAAAAAACACATTAAGGCAAAAGGAAGGGTTTAGGGCACAAAATTAAAAATTGGATGACTTGGCTAGTTCTTATACTCAGGTATGGACATTAGATGGACAAGCTACTATCTCTTGATCCCCCGGCTCTGAATAATTTTGAAAGGGGGAGATAAAGTGACTCCATTTAGGATGTGATCATTTTCCTCTTACTCCACTCCATGATCCTTGTTCCCTGAACTGGCTGAGTCCCAGTGGTCCAGGTGCTTGTTGCTGGGATGGCTTGCCCTCGTTGACATTCACGGGGTTTGAACTCAGGGCCTGGGCACTGTCCCTGAGCACTTCTGCTTGAGGCTAGTACTCTATCACTTAAGCCAAAACTCCACTTCCAGCATTTGGCTGGTTAGAGATGAAGTCTCTTCAGCCATGCTTCTAGCCTGGCTCTTTGCTGGTTAGTTGGGAAGTAGAGTTTGAGAGAGATTTTCTGCCTGGGCTGGCTTCAAACTGCAATCCAAGGTGTCTTTGCCACAAAAGCTCTTTTTTATTTCCAATTAAAACAACAAGGAGACCAAGGGGACTAGAGCTCACCTGTACCTTGTCAATAATTGACCAAATACTTGCCAGAATTCTTCAATGACAAAACTCAGTAGATGTGATGAGTTTTAGCACAGATATATAGCTAGATGGACATATAAAGAATGGCATACTGGATTTGCATCAGTGTTTAAGTCACAGCCAACAATTGTACACCAATTTAACAATCTTTTTCTTGTATGAATTTAAGACATACACATACCATCTTCTTCCTACACTGTTTCTTCAATTCCCTTTTCTGAGACTTCACTAACAAATGACCTTACAGGAAATAAATAAGGGAAAGAGATTATATGGCATAGGTATGGCACAGGAAGGTGGCACTTTAGATCACCTTCAGGCATCTTCAAGGTATAGGTAGATGTTTAAGCAGAACAAGAATTAGGGGCAAGGGACCAAGGTACATATAATGTAAGAGTCCCAGTGACAGGTGTGACCTCCTAGTCATTATCTCTTTTCTGGTTCTTTGGGAATCAGAGAGGTTGTTCATGCTGCCAGTACTAGAGAGGAGCAATTTGATTTCCAAGAGACCATTTCCTTCTAGAATACATTCTGATTATTGTAGATAATTATCTCATTTGGGGGTGTTCTGTGTGAGAAACACACTCATACATCAATGCCCAGAGGATAGACTCAAAGACCAGAAGTACAAGACTTTAATGACCATCTTGAAAGGTCAGGTGTTTGATGCATAGGAATGCCCTGGGCAATTACAACAAGCAATTTATCCCTAGAACATGAGGCTACTATCTCAATTCCTCATATGGAGTTTACATTCTCTCTTGGACATTGGTTAAGTTACATTACTATTTATTGATAATCTAAACACATACATCTGAAGTTTGGCTGAATCGCTCTTTTGTGGCTAGAAAGCTTTTCTGGGAGTATGCTTTCTACTATGAACATAGTTTATCTAATTTTACTATGGTCCCTTCTTCTCCTTGTTAACTGATACCCTTCTAATGTGTCCTGTTGGATTACTAACTTTGAAATGCATTAACATTGCCAAGTTTACAAGAAATTTACTGGTAATTTTCTTCTCAAGGTCAAATGCCTTGTCTTCAAAATGGACCACTACTGTCCCTGAATTCAATGCCAGATGAGATCAGAATGTTATGGAAAGGTGGTAAAGATTCATTAACTTTCAGGGCAAATAAAAGATTGCAGAGGACTAGCACCCCAAAGATCTTCCCTCTCCCCTCAGAGAGGGAGAGCGGAATTTAAGACAGTATTCTGGAGTTTTGGGTTTCCTGTCCACTTATCTCCAGATTTGTTTAAACCACTCTCTGAGGCTATATATCATGCTGGCAATGGGTCCTTCCTCTCTGTAGCCCCACAGAGAATTCAATGGCCCAGCAGGTGGCTGAGTGGCCCCCTTGGGAACTATGATGGCACAGCAGGGTGGCCGAAAGGAGGCTAATCTTCAATTCCTCAGCATGGGGGAAATGGGAAGGAAAAGAGAAGAACAGAGAGGAAAAAGCTAACCTTGAGTCACTGGGCAAAGCAGGCTGGGTAGTGAGATGTTATAGTTACTGGGATAAAATGACAGTTGCATTTAGTTATACTTCCATTAGTTCTCACCTTCCAATATGAAGATGAAACAAGAAAACCATGTGAGGTTCTGCTCCACAAAAGTTAAAAAGAAAAATTCTAAACTTATTGCTCAGAATATGAGTTTGGAACAGGCCCAAACTATGCAAATCTTACTAGCATGAGTATTTAGTCAACTGATCTTCAACAGAGGTGTTAAGAAAGGACTCTCTTCCACAAATGTTGTTGGGGAAACAGGACACATACAAAAGTGTGGAAGTGGATGTTTACCTGACACTTTCCACAGGAATTCATAGCAGATTCAACACTTAAATTATTATGCCTAGATTTCAGGGTCCCCAAACACCACCAAGGAGCCAAAAGCCACTGTAATCACATGAGTCTTTATTGCAAGCTACAGCCTGGAGCTCACGATTGTCACCAACGCAGTGGGTCTGAATGGCGAGACTGTCCCCTCATTCAGCAGGGTTATTATAGGGTTTGGGGGAACATTCCATGGGTCATATCATCACACAGCAATCCATGTCACACCATGGGAAAATCATAAAATAATCCTTAAGAATGATTGGCCTAATCAATGGCGGGAACGGGTCTAGTAAAGGTGATTGGCTAGCTTATGGGGTTCAAAATGATTGGTTTAGACACATGATCTAGGTTACAAGGGTGTCGCCCGAGTCATCCTTAACTCCAGGGAACATCTGGAATTTCAGGTATTCCCTGTTATTTCTTGATTACTGGTTATTATGAGAGTTTCACTGCCCAAAGAAGTCATTGACACTTTCTTGATTACTTGGTCATTATGAGAGTTTCACTGCCCAAAGGAGTTATTGACTCTTCTCCTGGAATCTCTGCACTCCTGTATTTTGTCACAGGTGCAGGTTTATGACCTTAAGTCACACACCTGTTGGGAGTGGGCCTTATTTCTCAGAAGTGGCTACTCTCATTTATGAGGGACACATTAACCATGTTTCAGGAACACAAAACACACGGGCCACACTTCAATACCTTTCCTTTGTGTCACAATGGCTAAAGCATTCTAACTTTAACTGACCTCTGGTCAAATGAAGTCTCTCTGGATACTTGATTATTTTAGATTGCATTTTGTTCAGGCTCTTCACATTGACATTTTCTGTAGTTACTCCAGGAAGCTTCAGGGCCCGTCAGGCCCAAGCTACAATATAGAGGTGCAACAGCTGCTCAGGTTCTTCAAAATTTAACACTGAACTCTATAAAATCCCAAAAGATCACAAAAGCAAAAGGTCTCATGACCATGGTTTCATGGCTATGACACTTAAAACACAAACATAGAGAAAAAGAAACAAGTCAAATGGTAGAAAAGCTGCACAGCCAAGGAAACTATCAAGAGGGAACTATCCCCTATAGTAGGGGAGAAAACATATGTAAATTTCATATCTGCTAAAGGATTAATAACTGAAATTTATAAGGAGTTGCTACAACTTCATGGGATAAAACAAAGTGATGAAGGAATAAGCAAAAGACTTGAATAGATGTGAGAAAAATAAAGGGAAAAATGGTAGATATAACATACAGCATATAACACATTGGCCTTGTTCCAATAGTGCCTTTGGCTCCTGTCAGAATGCTTCTTCCCAGAATGTCCTGAGTGTATGCTCAACCAAAAGAAAGAGCAAAGATGGCACACGTACAAATGATCAAGCAATCAGGGAAAAGACCAGAGGAGGTGATATGGGGGAACCCTTGGATTATTGGCAAAAAAAACCAGCTCATCCTCCTAGCATTGGATTTCCTGTCTACTAATCATGAAATTCATTGGATCCTGTCTCTGATGCTGTTTGATCTGCAGCCTATGACTACACAAAAGCTAATCTAATTCCTCTGTATTCAGATTCCCTAGGATCCTGAGGATCCCTTTTCTTTGAGAGTCTCCCTACTTCCTTTTTTTTTTTTTTTTTTTTTGCCAGTCCTGGGCCTTGGACTCAGGGCCTAAACACTGTCCCTGGCTTCTTTTTTGCTCAAGGCTAGTGCTCTACCACTTGAGCCACAGTGCCACCTCTGGCATTTTCTATATATGTGGTGCTGAGGAATCGAACCCAGGGCTTCATGTATATGAGGCAAGCACTCTTGCCACTAGGTCACATTCCCAGCTCTCCCTACTTTCTTTTGACTTACAAATAAATTTGCTTTGTATGCTTAAAATACTTCTCTGTCTTTTAATTCTTTAATGATTGAAAAAACTAAGTCCACCCCTAAATGGCATCAGATGTTTCCAAGAAACAAACATAAATTGACAAGAAGGATATGACATGGTGTTTGGCATGACTAATCATCAGAAAACAAGGAGCAAAATGATAAATACATCATTCCTATTAGGATGGTTACTACCCAAAACCCCAAAGATAACAGGTGGGGGTGAGGATGTAGAAAAAACATAGACCTCATAAGTTTGCTATTGTTTGGATGTAGTTTAAGTTTTGTGCATGATCTCCAGTATATCAATGTTGAGAGGTGATAGAATTGTTGAGGTAATGCCTAATACAAGGTAATGGACATGGACATCTATCATTAATAAGTATTAATGATGACCTCTAGTAAGAATGAGTCATTACAAAGCAAGATGATTACATTTTGGGGTCTCCTTTGGCATGTGGCTGTTTCTCTGCCATGTTGTGATACAGCTGGGGGTCCTCACCAGCAGTTAGACAAATGAAGCACTTGAGTTTGGATTTCCACTTTCAAAACTGTCCGTTCAATAAATCTCCTTATAAGTTTTTCAGTCTCACATAACAGAAAACAAACAAGGACACCACCGTGGGTGAGAATGTAAAATGGTATAGACATTGTGGAAAACAGTGTAGAGATCCATCACAAACACTGGAAAGCCTCTTTTGATAATGAAAAGATTTGACATGATGATCTGAAAGTGATACTGGCATTTTCATGTTCATCATATCATTATTCTCAGTAGCCAGGTATGGAAACAGCCCTAGTATCCATCGATGTGAAATGGATAAAATATATATAGTATATGCCTAATGACATATCCAATTATCTGTATAATGTTGGTTATAACATACCCAATTACATGTATAATATATGCAAACACAAAAACATATATTTGCCGAAAAGGCAAATGAATGAATCTAAAAGACATTATAGTAATGTAACTATATAGTCACAGAAAAGGAAAATATTACATGATTCATTTACATGAAATATTCAAAATACTCTAATAGAAGCAGAATAGTATGGTGATTAGAGTGGTTGCCAGAGGCCCAAAATTCTTGGTACATCTATCAAAGAATTAATACATACACACACACATACACACACACACACACACACACACACACACACACACACAGCAGCTAAAGTAGGAAAACAAGGAGTTAAATCAAGAAGTAGCTTTTTAAGGACAATGATGGGCTGGCTGAGCTAGGTGACTCATGAGCAAATACATGACTTAAAAAAAATCAGTTTTTTAGGTAGTATGGAGGAGTTTATAGTACTGGTATTTGATTTAGGGAAATCAGGGACCAAGACCCAACAAGGTCTCCATTCCATAGTTATAAGTATGTATCTGAGATGCAACCTGCATTCAAAATGCTTTAAATAGGAGTTTGTTGTGTAAAGGCCAGGCTAAGTGTTGCCACTGTTCAGTACCTCACTTTGGTTAGAACTAGCCTGAAGCATTTCTAGCCTTATGGAGAAATCCTGACCAGAAACTGACCATTACTTACTCTCATGAGAGAATGCCATGGAGGAACTCATGGGTACCACATGTTAATGGGCATTAACATTCTATCATTGTAGCTTACCAAAGGAAATAAGGAATTGGTGTTGAATGGGTATGAGTTTCAGTTACAAAAGGTAAGTTAGGTCTAGAGATCTGTTGTTCAATATTGTGTGTATAATTGGCCATTTTGCATTGTTCACTTAAAATTTGGGTGAGAGGGTCTGTGACATGTCTTGAATAATGAATGAAGTGCTTTGCTTAGCAAGTGATAACCTTGAATCCAAACCCCAGTGCTGTAATAATAACAATAATCTAATAAATCTCATGTCAGGTCCTTTATTCTCCTTCCTCAAAAAGTCATTGAGGAGAATCATTCAAAAACCATTGACAGGTGCTTTTGCTTTAATGCAAATGCTGTTCCAGAGTACTCCAGATTCAGCAGCTTAGGGCATCAGCCACCCTGCTCAGATGAGGAAAGATGGAGTCCCTGAGGAGCCTCCAGGACATCAGCTTATATGGAAACACCATCTTGTCTTCCCAGCTCCATTCTAGGTAAAAAGCCTGGGATCAAGGGTTCTTTAGGCCATTCACCTTGTCTTGGAAATAAGAGCTTTTGAAAGCTTACAATTCTGCACCTTCTTTGCCAACTTGCCTTTGACTTCCCAGCTGGATAGAAGGACTAATATCTCTTTGTTAAACTGGTATGTAAAAAAAAGAGCAATCTAAGCAATCTAAGTCTCTGTAGGTCTGGTAATAGATTGACAGGGCCCACAGACTGCAAACTCTACTAAACAAAGGGAGTCACTGACCACATCACTGGCCTCAACAGGTGCTAGACATGGCAACACCATCTATAGATATGTACCAAAGCAGGGCATGGGGAAAGCATGCTTCCTTCAACTCAACAAGGAAAAGTATTACTCGTTTGACAACCCTTTTTCTCCCTGGGAAGTGGAAACTTGTTATAGTTTATAATTCAGCCCGGAACTGCTAAACATGGAGATTCTTATTCAAGAATTTAAGAAAGTCAATATAATGAAGCATACGAATAGGCCCAATTGTACATGCAGTCAATACAATCTTATGCAGATAGAGAACTTGTACAATGTTTTCTAACATTTGTTGATGTATTGAGGTAATGAAATTTTTAGTCCTTGGTTTTTCCATTTTAAGAACATTGTTATTATTTTGCAGCCCTGAGTCTCTGTACTTAACAGAATCTATGAGAATTACAAAAGGATTTGATGGATGCTAGGGCCTTGCTGGTGGGTGTAATTTGTATTCAAATAAACATGAGATCATTTTTATCTAACCAACTGGCCATAATCCAAAGTTTCATTTTCCATTTCCTTTCCCCATTTTCTTTCCTAATCTCACATAGAACCAAGAACAAGAATATATATGCATTTAAATTTTAATTTTCATTCTGATTGGCCTAAGTTCTGGGAAACTTGTGTGAGTATGTTGAACTGAAGGATGTATTTACAATTTTAAAAATTATTTTTCTACTGGAGAAGAAAAGTGCATCCATAGAACAAAGAGCAATGGTAGTAATTAGCTATTATCACGCCCTTGTATATGTCTCATCCTAAGCAAGTATGTGATGAATATACAGACACACTATTTAGATATTTTTTATTTTGGTTTAAAATTGAACAGCAAAGTTGAATGTAGACATAGGGTCCCCCATGTCTTCTGGCCTTGAAATTACATTTATTTCCAGGTCTGATTCATGGTTCTTCTCCCACAAGGACAGCTGGCCATTTTGATGTCAATGGCCACAGGATCAAGATCTTCTTATGTGGTGAGCAATTGGTGCTGGTAGGAGATTTCATAGGCATATGTGCCATCAGTGTAGCCATAACATCATGCCCCATGCTTAGGAGAGGCCCACATTTAGGGTATGTGGCTGTCATCTTGAAATTCTTAATACTTTTATCCCTGAGTTTACATTTATTAATTGAAGAATAATGGGAAAATGGAGCAGATGTTGGGAGCTCAGAGCCCCATATGCAGTCCCAACTTTCCCCATCATTCAACAGTTCTGGTACAGTTTCTTGGATATGGGATCCTACTTCTTTGTACTTTGGACCCCACAGAATCCCTACCCACCGCAACTATTCTCCACAACTGCTCAATACCCCTGCAGCCTTCTGTGCCATTGCATGTGTGGATGGAACCCAAGACTCACTTTTGCCCTTGGCCCTAACATCAAAGATTAGAATGTGTAGCATTTCAGAGAGGTAAAAAGCAAAATGGCTTCCAGAATAGTTGGTAACTATGGACCATGATCACCCAAGAATCTGAGCACCTTCAGACACAGACGCCACAGTCTCTGTGAAGTCATCTTCCATTGGGGATGCTGAATCTGGCAGAAGGAAGATTGACTTCCCTGACCCATGCTTAGTCACCACGTCATCATTACAAACTATGTACATGGTCCTGGGTACTGGCTTCCTTATGGAGGATGAGCTGAAGCAGCTGCCTGGAGGCTGTAGGAATGGATGGGGAATGTCATTGCCTTCAGTATATGCCTCATATCATAGCAGCTGGGTCTAGAACTAGTGTCCCAAGTAGCCAAAGTCATAGTTGGAGACCTCTCTAGGCTCATCCTTGGAAGTTATACAATCTCATTTTGCCACATTTTACTCATCAAAACTATCACAAAGACATCCCAGAATTAAGGAGAGAGAAAGCACATTTTGCCTCTTGAGGTGCAATGGCAGGGTCACAGGCATAAGAGGGTGAGTTGGATTGATTGACAATGAGATGGGAGTGGTTATGAGACAGGCAGGGCAAGCTACCACCCACAGATGCCAGTGCATCATGTTGGAAAATGGGTAGTTTAACTAGGGTTCAGATCTCTGCTCTGCCACTGCCCCATGATTAAAATTATTTAGTTTCCCTAAATGTTAGTGTCTTCATTTATAAAACAAAGCATGTTGTGGGGGTTAGCTAGGACACTTGTAGTACTTGGCTCATATCTGATGTTCTACAGCAGCTGCTGTTACAAGTGGAGCCACTTGTAATATTATTTCAAAGGACCAGAGAATGCTCTTCTATAGAAAAGATAAAAGCTTCTACTGTGAAAACCTTTCACAGTCAGACATTCATCATCTATTCTTTTGGTTAATATATTTGATGGTGCTCAGGAGAGTCAAGTTGGCTATGGCTGAACATTTACTGAAGAGTATGTTCACTTTGGGGTAGAGTGTTCAAATTGTTTAAAAATAGCGGTAACCCTGGTGATAATTCAGATCTTCCTGGAGACAACATTTAACATGAACACAGATTCTTAGAACTTAACCAATAGTCAATTTTAATAAGGGGGGAGAAAAAGAAAAGGTGGAATCTCCTGTTTTTATTTTTGGGCAGTACAGAGGGTCCTTTGCTTAAGATATGTTTTGAATAGAATCTCCTGTCATTTTCAAGAACCAGCCTCAGACCTTGAGCCTCCTACCTACCTGCCTCCACATAACAGAAATATGGAGTTCACTACCACATCCATGCTGAGTAATTCATACTCCTGAGTATCTGCCTCAAAACCTGAAATCTCAGGAAAACAAAACGAGACAAAAAAATCTGAGCTCTGAGCCATTTCTCTTGGAAGTACCAGGATACAATAGGCATTACGGAACATGTTTTGTTTTTTTTACATATATATATTTTATTATCAAACTGAATTACAGAGAGGTTACAGTTTCATACATTAGGCATTGGATACATTTCTTGTACTGTTTGTTAATATGTCCCTCATTCCCCCTCCCCCCTACCCCTTTCCCTTCCACCCCCCCCCATGAGTTGTTCAGTTCATTTACACCAAACAGTTTTACAAGAATTGCGTTTGTAGTTGTTTGTCTTTTTTTAACCTGTGTCTCTCGATTTTGGTATTCCCTTCCAATTTCCTAGTTCTAATACCAGTATACCTGGTTTCCAATATACTCAGATAAGATACGGAGATATAGTGTAGGTACAACCACAGGAAGGTGATACAAGAAGATCATCAGTAATAGAGGCTACAGTTACATATGGGATGCTGAAAGTAATTACAACTGTGATATAACAATCGTTTCCATAACATGGAGTTTATTTTACATAGCATTATCTTATGTGTCCATAAGGGTATAGCTATTGGGCTCTTGTGATCCTCTGCTGTGACTTGCCGAAACCTGTGTTAATTATTCCCTATAAGGGAGACCATAGAGTCCATGATTCTTTGGGTCTGGCTCACTTCACTTAGTATAACTTTTTCCAAGTCTTTCCATTTCCTTACAAATGGGGCAATGTCATGCTTTCTGATAGAGGCATAAAATTCCATTGTGTATATGTACCACATTTTCCTGATCCATTCTTCTACTGAGGGGCATCTGGGTTGGTTCCAGATTCTAGCTATGATAAATTGTGCTGTGATCAACATTGTTGTGCTGGTGGCTTTAGTGTGATTATGTTTGTGGTCTTTTGGATAGATACCCAAAAGTGGGGCTGCTGGGTCATAGGGGAGTTCTATGTTTAGCCTTCTGAGGAATTTTCATACTGCTTGCCAGAGTGGCTGAACCAGTTTACATTCCCACCAACAATGAAGTAGGGTTCCCTTTTGGCCACATCCCCTCCAACAGTTGTTATTGTTAGTTTTCTTGATATAGGACATTCTTACTGGGGTGAGATGGAATCTCAATGTTGTTTTGATTTGCATTTCTTTTATGGCCAGTGATGTAGAGCACTTTTTCATAAGTCTCTTGGCCATTCTCATTTCCTCATCAAAGAAGTCTCTTTTTAAGTCTCTAGCCCACTTGATGAGGGGGCTATTGGTTCTTTGCGGTTTTGTTTTGGAGGAGAACAACCCCTGCCCAGGCAGGGGGCTTGTCCTGGGCCCTGGCTCAGCTAGAGGTGGCCCGCCCTGCCCGCTAGAATTCCTAAATTAAAAGCGAAAGCGGCGAGCAGCTACCGGCGGCACAGAACAGCCACATGGGAGAACAAACAGTTCCCGAGACAGATAAACAGTCTCGTTTAGAAGCCCAATTCCCAGCCCAAAATGGAGCTGAATTCCATACCCAGCTCTACACAGAAGGCCGCCCTGCCCAGGAGGGAGGAACCTCCCCCAGGCAAGCAACTCTCAGCTGGGTAAACCAGACCAGAGGCGCCCTGCCCTGCTGAGTCCACAGGCTATTCAAAGCCAGGTGTTAAAGGCAGAGACCCCACAACATCTTTGTTTTGACTTTAAATAGTGCAGTCACGCTGTGCCTGTTCCTCAGGCCTTTAATCCTACCTACTCAGGAGGCTGAGATCTGAGAATTGTGGTTCAAAGTCAGCTAAGGCAGCAAAGTCAGTTGTTGGGGATTCATCTTGGCCTTAAGGGGGGAAGGGAGAGGAGAGTGCTCCTGAGATGCCGCCCTTCCCCCAGCCCTGGGGCAGTGTGGAAGTGAGCCACACCTATCTCCTTCTGGGTCTGGAACCAGAAGGGGTAGCTTTGAGACCATCCCCCACCTTGCGCCAGAGAGCATGTGTGCTCCCTTTTCGAGCAGGCTTTGCCCACAGGGCGGTACTATGGGAAGTGAGTTAGCCCATAAGGGAGTTCCTTGGGAGCTGCTCTTCGATGGACAAGCTCACCAGCCTATCGCCAGCTCATGCTCAATCCTCGTCATCACTACTATATTACTGTGAGCCCCTCCTGATTAAATTGGATTGCTCTCCAAAGCGTCTCCGAGATCCGTCTGCGCCTGGCTTCCTTGGTGGGTAAGGAGGGAGGAAAAGGGGCGTTCGGCCACGTGCACCTTAGGCTAGCCCGTGTCCCTTGCTCCACCTTGGCCACCTGCTGGTTAGGTGCCCAGGGGAGAGGGTGAAAAGGGGAGCACTGATAAGGGAGTAAGCTTAGCATCCCCACACCGGGGGAGGTAAATCTAGCCCGGCAGTCAGTGAGACAGTTTTATCCACATAACCACCAGAAAAACAAATGTGGTACTGTGGCTCGAAGTGGTAGAGTACTTGAGTGGAAAAGCTCAGGGACTGCACCCAGGCCCTGAGTTCAAGCCGCATGACTGACAAAAATATTTAAAAATATGAAAAAAAATTTGTGCAGTGTAACCTCCTCAGAAAATGTTAGACATTGTTTCATTGACTTTTATTTATTCTCTGACATAAGATGAAACGAAAACAATTGTTATCAACTCTGACAATTTCTAAAGTTTAACTTTTTCTTCTGTAAAGTAGATAGAGAACATATACATTTACAATGAATCACAGCCTAAAATCTCCTCCTCCTTCTTCTTCTTTCATTCATTTCAATAAAAATAATCATTGTAATAATAATAAAGTTAATATAACACTTCAGGAAATCTGTCATTATTACAAGTAGAAATGAACTAATGGAGAAAAGTTGAAGAGGGACCCTTATGGTTAAATTGACTGAAACATTCTATAACAATGGAGAATAATAAAGTACAATCAAGACTGAAAGTGACCGGAGGCTTTAAATATCAGAGTACTTAATGGGCTATGAAGACCACATAAAGGTCAACAACTCAAAAGTGACCTCCTAGTTTTAATAGATAGGTTAAAAAAGATTACAAACCTCTTGAAATGTGCATAACATATCATTTGAGAAATGGAGATCATTGTTCAATTTCCATTAAAATGCAATCAAGTTTTTTATTTATTAAAATGACAAAGATTCTACAAGGTAAGACTTTGTACTGGCAAGAACATGAGGAAGCAGGCATTGCTATTGGCAGAAACTCACATTGCTTTAGCTCAGAAATCAAGTGGATTTCGTGTGTGTGTGTGTGTGTGTGTGTGTGTGTGTGTGTGTGTGTATCCCAGTACTGAAATGAACTGAACTCAGGGCCTTGTGCTCTTCCTTAATTTTTTGCTCAAGGCTGGTTATTGCCACTTGAGCCACACCTCCACTTCTTGCTTTTTGCTACTTAATTGATCATAAGAATCTCATGAACTCTTCTTCCTGGATTGGCTTCAAATCATGATCCTCAGATCTCAAGCTTGTGGGTGGCTAGGATTACAGGCATGAGCCACCAGTGCTAGGCCATTTTATATCTTTGTACCCACTGATTATCCTTCAATAAAACTACATTGGGAAACAAGTTAAAATATTTTGAAAATGTGCAAAAATAGATATAGAAATGACAGCAGAGCATATGTACAATAAGGAATTTATGTTGGAAAGATGAGTCCACTCCAACAGTAAAACTTTGAAACAGCCTCAGCAGCTAATGATCTGATGAAGGTTTAATTGGGCCACATTCCAGGAACAGAATATGCTTCCACTTAAAGCTAGGTTTCTGAAGACACTTAATGGCACAGAAGGGAAAATAAATCTTACAAAACTATACATGGTTTTGAAAAAAAGCAAATATAAAATTATAGATCATTATGCTTTTCATTTAAGTGCTTTTGAAATAAAACAAGTAGAAGTGGGAAAGATATGGAGAGTAATTTGGCAGAGAGCATGCAGGAGATGAACCTGGAGTGTTAGGATAAGAACCCAGCTCCACAACTCTTAGCAGGAATAGAATCAGCCACCCATTTTTGTATACCAAAGAAAGGGAAAGGAAATTTATTAAAGAGAGGACATCATGTGGAAGAGGCGAAGTAAGCGCTTTAACTTATCTTCAGCCATTCCTCTGGGTAGAGACATGAGCTTAAGGTTAACAAAGACAAAAAAACCTGGAGCAGAGGGAGAGGGATATGTACATATTATTAAACAGTCCTGGTCAGTACAGCCTGCATGATCATTACAGAGGGGTTTCAGAGAAGTTGTTATCATTATCATTACTTAATTAGAAAGCTTGTCACAGTTCCCTTCAACCCTCCTCGTAAAGCTGTTATAAGTCCTATTCTCCCTGGATCGCAAAATAACTTCAAAAAGAATGGGTCAAAGCAAAGCAGGTACAAAACAGAGGTATGGATGCCAAGCTTTTTCTTTTTTTTTTTCACTCTCTTAATTCATGAGCCCAACTAAGAAGTCAAGGTTTTTTTAACAAAAGCAGATTAAACATAATGGATTCACTCTCCATGAACTTTCAGGAAAAGCCGCTTGACTCAAAGAAGTGAGAAACACACAGGGCCAGAGTTTGTCTCAGGAGCAATAATGGGTTACAGAGGCCCTATAGATGCTGCTTTATCGGTATTGAAAGCCAGTCACAGGAAGAAGAGGTTGGGCCTTGGGCCACCAACACAGCTATAAACAAAAAGAACTTTGGGGAGTACAGCATCTAACATATGATCTTGTAGGGGAGACTGGGGCCTCATCAGACAATACACTTGCTGATGCTTTGATCCTGGGCTTTCTAGTATCTAGGGAAATGAAATTCTGGCCTTCATAAATTACCCAGTCTGTGGTTAGTATAGTATGACAACACAAATGACAAAGGCCAACTGTGAGTGCTTACAGATAATTGCTATTTCTATCAGAAGTTGTTTTGGCAATATCTACCAAAAAGCATTATACTAAATATAATCTTGGAAAACCAGATTTTGGTTTCAATTCATTTAAAATGGTTTAGGAGTATCTGAGGAAAAGCCCAACAGATTTTATAAGAAGTTTCCAGACTTCCTGAAGAGTTGCTTATTCTCCTGGAATTACAGTGTTCTTGAAATACCCAAGGAGTATTGAATATTGATCATAAAAAAATTATGTTCAGCATATAAAATCTGATGTTTTCCAACTATCTATTTAGAAACCTTGGATTTTAAAGGTAAAATTCCATCTATTCTAAAATCCACAGGTATATTATAGAAATACATTTTTCCACAAAACTTCACAATATTAATAAATGTAACCCAGGGATTTCATGCATATCAGATAAGGGTTCTGCAACTTAATACCTTCATTTCTGAGTGATATAGATGGAAAGACAAATTGCACAATGATATATACAAGCTGCTACATTCCTGATGAGAACTTAGAGCATGTTTGCTTAAATGTTCATTCAATGTTCATTTTTATATGCTAGAGTACATCCTGTAAATAAAGATATCATGACAGTCATAATGTACTTTTACTCTAGAAGAACTCAACTTCTTTGGATACGGTTAAAATTTTAAACAGGTAATGCTAATGATCATTAATGTCATTGTGTTCTCCTGTACTTCTACAAGGTGGTCCTCAGTTTTGTTCTAAGCCTCTGTTCTTGAATGAAAGATACATTCATTCAAAAGAAAAAAAGTCTATTAATTGCGTGTTATGTTCTAGGCTCTGGTGAGTGGGAATGGAATGGTTCCTACCTTACTTCCTCTAAGTCTCTTCTTTATGTAGTGGGTAAAAACTCAAGTAAACAAACAAACATAAAAGTTGCTAGGCACTTGGAGAATGATTAAGAAACTAGTTGAGATTCAGTTTCGATTTGGTGTCCTGATGCTTTTGTAAACTATGACCTTGGATTTAACACATTTAACACTTTTTAACAACTTTGCTGTCCTTTGAGGGCTGTGTGGAGGATTCTGAACCTAAAGGCTAGATTCTATGTGGAGTTACCAGAGGCTAGACTCTATGTGAAGTCAAAATTTCACCTTTAGGTTAATACAACTACTTGGTGAACTATGGTGGGACAAATGAGACATCCAGAAGCTGAGCTGTATTGCAGGTTGTGAGACACATTGGGTCCTTGTGATATACTCTGGCTCATACTCTTGGGAGCCAGTCTAAATTTCTTTTTCACTGCTTACTTTCAAGACTCACTGTTCAGTCTGTGCCACTGAACATCATTTAGATCTAGTTTGGTTTGTACCTCAAACTGGCTTTTAGCCACAATCTTCAGATTTCAGCCTCCTGGGTAGGTGGGATTATAGCATGAGTCACCAGTACACAGCTCTTCTTTTCTTCATTATTTGTGTCTTTCTCATCATTTTCTCTCCCTTCTGCCTACTACCTTGTCAGCATACCAGAAGCTGGCCATCTGGTTTGGTCTCTTTGAAAGAGAGATCTGTAAATCCTGGAGAAATGTCTGAAGAAAGGGAAGAGATGATAGATTGGATGGTAGACTACATTCGATTTTCCTGGGATTGGGAAGGTTATCCTATCTCAATGTGGAAGATCATGTATAGTTATCTGGTCCTTCATTTCTCAGTAATTTGATACATCTAAACTGAGTGCCTATAACAGGATAGATCAATCTGGCACATGTGTCCCTCTATCTCTTTAGACCCGAGCACCAAAGAGAAAGTCTAAACAAGTATCACAGTTTGATGACCCAAACTTAGTGGAATAAGAAATATTTACAAATAAAATGGTCTAGAACCAATAAAAACAACATCTATATTAAGAATGTTTTTCAACATGTGTCACATTGCCTTAAAAATACTTGGTATTATTGGGCACAGTAACTACCTGTCTCTATAAATGGCAACACTGAAAGCTTTGGTGTTGTTTGGAACACCCCACTGTCCCTGTTCATTTCCAGTGTATCCCACAAATGTGTGTGAGTATGTGTGTGTGTATGTGTATTAGGCTTGAGATTGAACTCTAGAATTTACACTTGTGCTTTGTTTTATTTATTCAAAGCTTGTGTTCTATTACGTGACTCACAACTCCACTTTTCTGTCTCTAATTTATGAGGCTCCATAGTTGCCAGAACCCAGCCACTTTTCAGCATCTCTATTGTGACCAGGAGACCAAGACTATGAGTAGACAGCAGTGGCAGCTTCCTAACAGGTCCTGCTGTGTCTGCCTTTCTCTCCATCTCCCCATGAGCTACACAGCAGCCACAACCATGCTTTTTATCTAAATATAGCCTGCCCCTACTGTTGATGTCATTCCATGTCAAATATACTTCACCAAAACCTCTGGACAGAGCTTGTGTGAGCATGTCCTGGGTGTCATCACTGAAACGCTCTGAACTCAATGTCTGCTCTTCTCTGCCTCACTGTCACTGAATAAATGACAATGTCTTACTTGCTGTTTATTATATGTCGCAAGGGCACTTGCCTTAGGGCCTTTGTGTGAATCTTTCCCTCAGCTCTTCTCTTAGGTACTAAACTCGGAAAAGACTTCAGACTCTTCACAAAGAAATGGACATTTGAAGAGTCTGAAGTCCTTTCTGCGTTCAGTATTTATGGCATAGATTTAAGAGATATTTAATACAGTTCAACTCTGTGTTAGGTACATGGTAGCACTGCACATGCGTCAGAGAACAAAGCAATGTCCCTGCTCTCATGTACTTTTGTCCATGGGGAATGTTAGAGAAAAGTAAGCCAATGGCACAGAGTAAAAAGGAAGAGAGTCTCTATCATCTCTGGCACACATTGGACTGCATTAATTATTTAGGGAATCAGTGAGTTGGGTTTGTGACTTTCTATTGCTTCCATTCACTTTTTCTTTGATGTTTCCACAGTCTACAGACAACAATATGAATTGACAACCAAGTAAGCATACAGAAATCTTAGCCAAGTCTTTTTGTTTGTTTGTTTGATGACAAATATTAGGGTAGCTCCCATGGCTTTCCAAGGTTACGTAGTTTAAACTGATTCCTAACATTCATAAAAATCACTCTATCCAGGTTTCAGATTTATTTTTCTTGCAATAATTTTCTTATTTTTTTAAGAAATTACTTTGGGAATCAGTATAAAAGCTACTTCTTCATAAAACATTTTTCCTGATCCTTATTTCCCCTTTCCAAATGCCCAAATATATTATTTTCTTGTGATGTATTTGTTCACTAGCACTGACTTAAGAAGCAGGCACCACATTTGTTTTTATAGATATGTAACTCTGACTTCTCCCTATTGTTGAGCTGTCCTGTCATAAGAACATAGACTAAACCTATGCTGTGCATCAGTGTCCCACTAGCCCCAGACAAGGATTTGAGACCATCTCTATAAAATGGAATGCAAATCAAATGACTAAATGAAGGAACATCTTGTTTCCAGGGACAACATGAAATACACAGTCCATGACCCTTTGATAACTGTGACCCACTTTGGGAAGTAGAGATTAAAATCCACATCCCAAATTTTTGTTATCAAGCCCAGAGAAGAAGGGCCAAAACCAGATCATGCTTTCTTTTTTGATATAAATTGTTTTCTGTTGCCATGAAATAGCATCAGAAATATCTCAAGCCTCAGAAGTCACACTCAATCCAGCTCAAACACTTTCTACTTCAGAGTAATTTCTTCAGAGCATTTTCAAATTACTGATCAGTGCTTAGCAATGAATACCATGAAATTTGGGGACTTTAAATGTTTTCAGAGCCTTGCCAAAACCATGTTAAGGACAGGGCAGATAAAGTACAGAGTTAGAAGTCACCCCTCACATTAATCAAAAAATTCACAAAGGCTGTATTTTACATCAAAATTAAAAAGATCACAGAAGACTCTTCAGAATTTGCTGAACTTATGCTATGTATAATGAGCAAACTATACAGATTTACTACCCAAATTGGAATGATCTTTGGAAATGTTTATGCTATTTACTTCAGTCTTCCTCCCACTTATACATAATCTTTGGCCAGTCTTGGCCAATACTTGTTCTCAGATGGACTTCTCTGGGTCCTCATGAGTCTGTATATATGTCCATGTCTTTAGTGAATCTACTTTGAAACATTCTCTTGCTTACAGCAGCATTAATATGCAAAGTAAAAAAGTCTCAATTCTTCCAGGTCTGGTCAGAATCTTTATACATTTCAGTGCTGTGTTTCTAGTTTGTCTTTCCTCTCCTTTGCAACTCTCTGTTCAGTAAATTAATGCTAAAACATTCAGTAGTCCTGTTGCCTGAAAGTCTGGTTCTCTCACTCTCTGCTTCCTTATTCTGTGAACTCCATATTCTATGATTGTTCGCCATTGTTGAGCTGTCCTGTCATTAGAACAGAGAGAGAATAGATCTATCCTGAGCATCTGTGTCACTCTAGCACCACACACAGAGGAACTGAGATCATCTTTGTCAACTGAAATGAAAACTAAATGAGGGAATAAATGGGCAATTGGTCTCCACCTCCAGAAGTAGCACTCAATGCACATGGCCTCAATGCCCTCAACCAATAGGCCATGTAGTATAATTATAATTGTATATGTGTGTGTGTATTCATGCGTGCGTGCACGCGCACTGATACTAGTTGTGAGCTCAGGACGATATGCTCTTGCTTGGCTTTTTCTGCATAAGACTGGCACTCCATCATTGGAGCTAAACTGTTTCTTCTCACTTTTTGTTGGTTAATTGGAGATAAGAGTATCACAGATTTGTCTGCTTAGGCTGGCTTTGATGCTGAGATCCCCAGATCTCAACCACCTTGGTAGCCAGGACATGGGCTATTAGTGTCTGGTCCATACCATGTTATTGATTACTGTAAAGGCCTTGGGCTTTGTTGTTTAACCATTTAATAGCCAATTTATGTAGATTATGTAACCTCCTTACTGTTGACTTAAAAGCTCATGAAAGCTGAATTCTCGTTGGTGTTAAGGGAGGTTTTAAAGTTTGGGGCTAACACAACTTACTTTACTTACTTTTATCACATAAAATATATTGAATACATACTTTGTTCTAGATGCTAAAATCTTGAGGGCACAAAGACTAATAAGAAAGAAATTATAAGCTAAAGCAGACGAGGAATAAAACCATCAAATAAAAAGTGACATAATGGTTATAATTATTGAAATATATATAGGAGTTGGAGCAATTTATCTAGACTAGCCATTTCTCTAAAGATATTGATGGATGGGTGTTTTTCATTTCAATGTGTTTTGTTTTTTAACCACCTTAGCCATGTTTAAATGTGTGGTACAGTACTTTTAAGTACATTCACATCCAAGAATATTATTCTGGGAAAAGAATAAGAAGAATTATTTAATATTGTTTCTTGGTATTCTTGGAAGTGCTAAGTTTGGTAATTGGGGCACATTTGCTTTGAGCAATGTTATCCATCTGACAGTGTTTACCCCTCCTACCATTTTAGGATAAAAATATCATTTTAATTTATTCAAAGGGATTTTTATCAAGTTTTGAATAGATTCAATTTCCTACTCCTTTGATTTTGGATACACATATCTTTACTTTATGTTTTTCTTTCTTTCCCCACATCTCTGACTTTGGATTTTGTTTCAGTCTTTCTTCCCTTCAGGATTGAAGGATGCTCCTACCTGAAATAATCAGTGTTCTTCACTACCCAGGGTTCCTATTTCAAGGAACTTCTCTCATACCTGACAACCAGGCCACTCATTGGGAACCAAACATGTGCAATTCTGGAAGATTATTCCTCATTTAAAGTTACACATCTCTCAGGGGAAGGGTCTACACTTTACTGATAACACTCAAAAGTTAAGAACTTGATGAATGCATGCATTTCATTTAATTTTTTAAATTTAGGTACTATTTATTTATTATGTAGTGTGTGTGTGTGTGTGTGTGTGTGTGTGTGTGTGTGTGCAGGCACATGCCAGTACTGGGCCAATACAGGGCCTCATGCTCTTACTGACTTTTGTTTTCTCTAGATTGGTGCTTTACCGCTTAAGCCACACTCCACACTTCCATCTGTGGTAGATGCACTTCAAATGTAGTATATGCAGAGCATTGTATTCAACACAAAGATATACTGATTTTCCCTGAAGAATCTTACTACACTGTTATTTAATTTGCTTTACTTCATTTCCTGTCAGAAAATCTGTGTAACTGTTTGTGGGAAAAATATTTTTATCCTCACTGGAGGATAAAGATATTGAAACTGAAGAAAATAAATAGTCTGTTGAAGACAGTGCCATAGACAATGTGAATTTACAAGATGTGGGAGAGAAAATATTGGACTCCTGGATAGTGCTCTCAACTCCAGATGTTGTAGTTGTCATCTAAGAGATTTGCACACTTATTTAAAATCTCAGACCACCCATCACCTCTTCCAAGTACTATGATGATAAAGCCTACTTTGTAGATCTTTGGGAAGCATCAATAGGATGTTGTGAGTTGTGTCTGCTGCTAACAAGGCCTCAAGAAATGATACCATTGCTGTTACTAATCTTCCTAAGTCTGCCTCTGGTATCCTGCTCTGATATCTGATATCCTGGTATCCTGCTGTGATAGATATCAATGCCCACTCTGCATGCCCAGTGCCTTGTATGACTCCTTAGCACTCGGCAGTGTTCATTAGGGATGTTGTTTTTCATAACTTCATAGTCAGATGTAAGGCTGATATTCAGTCACTATATGTCAACATTAGCACCAATTCTCCACAGACCTCTATTCTGACAGGGCCATTGTCTGTTGTGGATGACTAATGCCTGCTGTGTTTGTTTTGAAATATTCTGCACAAAAATGCCTGCACATAAAAATTACAGGGCCATTGTTTTATGCAACTTATCTAGTGTAGGTAATCTCTCTTAAGTAGCGGTTCTACTTTTCTCCACCTGCCAACACTTGCCACAGAAAAGCCTTCTGCTTAAAGGCTTGTTAAACTAACAAAGTTTCAAAGAATGTGCACTGTACCATCATTTGCATGTTACCCATTCTGAGTCCACCTTGGGAAAGAATTCTCTACATATAACAGACTAAGAAACAGCATATCAGAGAAATTCCTTGAAGTTGAGTTTAATCAACCACTAAGCATGGAATTGATTCATTTATCATTCTAGTCCAGGAATTCTATTTCTGACAGGTCAGACATTTCCTCCATGTCACTTAGCTTAATTTATGATCCTTGCTCAATAATAATGACTCCAGGCTAATAGATACTTTGAGGAGAAGGGCAGTACAGCAAGTAGGCTATTCAGACACTTCAACTAGTGCTACCCTTCAGGTCATAAGGTATGTTTCCAATGTATCCTGAGTCTTAACATAACCAGGAAGGGTTTCTGAAACTGTAGGCAGAAGAGGAACCTCATTAAGCATCCAGAGGCTATGAAAACATAAAACTACTGAGCCAGGTAGGAAGGTGACCTGCATTAATATTGTTTTGAAAATAGCCAAGCACACTAGTGGCACATGTGCAAATGCACACAGAGGATTTTTTTTAACTCCCTCTGTGTCTGGTGCTGGAACACTATTCTCAGCAATAACCACCTCTTCACTCATCCTCACTGCAGGGAAGATATTGTCAAAATCCAGGCTGGGAGCATGTGCTGCTTGGAAGAGCAGGAATAGTGATTAAGGGGCATAAAATGCAAGTGTGCACTTGTAATGAAATTGCCCTTCCTTACCACCTGGTTAGTATCTGTGATTGCCATGGTATGCCTTTGTGATCAACCTCAGTATAATGAAAAATAGCAGCAAGGCTTAGCTTTTCAGATGGCTTATATTAGAAGTAGATAGAAGTGTTTTCAAGGCTGATGTGGTAATGGAGAGGAATCTGTGAAGCAGAGAATAGCAATTGATGTTTATTCATAGGCAAAGGAGGGCTTCCCTGCTTGAAAGATGTATCCACTGGAAGACTCCTTTCATACAGGTTGTATGATTTAAGGTCTCTGCCCAAATGTCAAAGATATACCATGTTTCTGTGACCCCATCTTCTGGAGAGATTGTATCATTTTCTTTGAAAAGTAATATAGCTTTATTGCAAGTAGGAGTCATGAAAGGTAGACATTTATGGGATAGAATGAGTGTGTGTATGTGCACTTGTATGCACAGTAGCACGCGCATGTGTGTTGTGCACACACTCACACATTCCTTAAAATCAGAATTAGAATCTCATTTCTAGATATTTAGCCTAAGGAAATTTGCAGAGGTTTGATTATAAGGCTGTTCTTTATAACACTTTCTACATTTAAGAGAGAAAACACAGACCCTCTAGATGTCCTAACACTAAGAAATATTGGCTACATAAATCGTGGCACTTCTATATAATGGGAGATTATGCAGCACAAGAATACGTACATACTATGTACAACAGAAGAACAAATATTTCTAATATATTAAAATATGCACATGTACAGTAGATGTTAAAACTAGAATATACATAAAATGTATACACTAATTTTGATGTTATATTTGGGTTGCTTAATTTATTCATTTTGTTAAATTATTTAAGAAAATAAATTACTTCTAGAATAAGAAAAACTTCTTGTTTCTTTATAAGAACAGAGGAAATTAGTTACTAAGAATAGCTGTGTGAATTCATTTTCAGCATACATAATTACAGGGTCAAGGCTAACTACATATTTGTATATGTGACTGTGATTCTATGTTAATATATGATGTGGGTTTAAATTCTCATTTTTATGAGGTTATTGTTTTTCTTAGAGTATAAACAGAAAAGCTGATGGAGTAGAAAGATGATGTTCATTTGTGAGGTTCTGTCCCATAAAGCATTTGTAATCCCACCATAACAGATTACTTCTTACTCCCCACCCCAACCACACACCCTCTACTCTCATCTTTGTGCTGCTGTCACTTTATAGACTGACTGTTCTTATTCATTCTTACAAATTCTACACATTTCTGAAGGCCCTGTTCAAACTTGACTTTGTCAGGCCACCTCTAATTCTTTTTACTCAGGAACACATTTTAACTGTCTTCTTAGACTGCTGACATTTTTACATCATATGAATTGTGTGCATATCTTCTCTGATAAAATATAAACTCTCGTGGACAAAGATTTTATTCATATTTGTATCTTCTGAAAATACGATGCCTGACAGAAAAGACTGAACATACAAATGAGTTAACCTAGTTTAAAGAATATACCAATGTATACATCTGTATGTTTGCTTGAAAGTCTGACCAATCTTAGTACCCATGGGGATGTGAGACCCAAATGAAATCAAGATGACTGGATGTTTTGTGATTTACAAAAATATTTTCATCTCTTGGGCTAGGAACATGGCCTAGTGGCAAGAGTGCTTGACTCATATACATGAAGCCCTGGGTTTGATTTCCCAGCACCACATATGTAGAAAACGGCAGAAGTGGTGCTGTGGCACAAGTGGCAGAGTGCTATCCTTGAGCAAAGAGAAGCCAAGGACAGTGCTCAGGCCCTGAGTCTAAGACCCAGGACTGGCAAAATAAATAAATAAAAATAAAATATTTTCATCTCTCATTTGTATTCACTTTCTGAAACTGATTCTAATACAGTTCATGACTCAGTGGGTATTGGTGTAAACAGAGAGCCTAAAGAATTATATGAACAACACTCCATAATCCTTTCCTGGAGAAGCTTCTCATTATAGCAAATGTTAGTGGGGGGCGGGGGGGAAGGTTTTAAATGGCAGCGTACTGTGTCATCACTTCCTGGTCTCCTTCTTATGGTCTATCTTGGTTAAGCACCAAAGGCACAAATGTAAATGAATATTTCTGAAATGACATCTAAAAATGGAAGTACTTCCCAAACCATATAGGGCCAAACAAATGCATTCATCACATTCATTACCTTTTCTAGAATGCTTCTGTGATGTGCTCATGGCACCAACTTTACAATTTGAGAAGATAAGTTTGGTATGCCTAAGTTTGCACTTGAATACCTTGTTTTCAGTTTTCAATGTTTTCAATGTACTCAATGTGCCCCCTCTGGGGCAAATAATTTGTTTCAAAAAATGTCAGTGATTCAAAAAGTATGGTAAGGGAGACTACTTTCCCGTACATATTCCTGGCTCAGCCTGAATCCACAAGTACTTCCACTCTGACTTAATATCTCAAGGATGCTTCCAAATGATGAGGCTGATACCAAGTACTCATGTGCTCTTCAGAATGAAGGAGACTGATTACAGCACATGGCTGCAGAGATTTTAGCTATGTTTACATTTACTTACACGATTGTTCTTAGAAAAAAGAGATTCAAATGTGGTTCCACTTGCAGACAGTTCATAAATAGTTATGCCTAAATTTAGCCTTAATGAGTTTTGCTTATGGTTTAAATGTGACTTTGAGTTTTAAAGCTGGGGGAGGAGAGAAGAAAGCAAATCCTCTAGGATTTATTGGAAAGCACTTTAAAAAAAAAAGTGTAAGCTTTCTTTTGAAAATCTTGGAGAGCAATTAAGTTGCCTGCTCACCAGTGAGACACCATTTGAGTGAGACCAGGGTAGCACCTTGGGCATTTTTTTTCACAGTGATGTAAAGCTGACTATGGCACATTAGTGTCATTTACTAAAGAGTTCAGTTAATTCATTAGCCAACAAGGGAAACAGAAGACAAAATCTTCAACTGTGAATGCGACGTGACACATATAGACAGGGAACAAATTGATTAAAAAATAGTTGCAAACTAGACTTACTGGCAGGGGAGACCAGAAACTAACTACATTTGCCCCACATCACATTTATTTGTATTTCTATGACAAGAATCAGTGTGAACCACTGGTGACCATATACACACATTTGCTTTATCCACTTATCAGTTGATGGACACTTAGGCTGATTCCATAGTTTGGCTGTGGTGAACAGTGATGTTCTTTCTATGCAGGAGTTTATCTTGATTGCATTCTGACTTACACTCCTTCAACTGTAGGACTAGGAGAATTATAACAGGATCATAAGGTAGATATCATTTTAGTTTTTTGAGGAATCACTATAGTGATTTCCATAGCAGCTTCATTAATTCACATCCCTACTAGTGGAATAGGAAGGTTCCTCTTTCCATGCATTCTCACCAACACTTGTTGCCATTTGTTTTCTTGATGACTGTAGACTAGGATGAGAGGAAATTTCAGTATTGTTTTGATTTAGAATTCCTTTGTGATAAAGGAGCTTGAACATTCCCTCAGTGGATTTCTTAGCCAATTTTTACTTCTTCTTTTGAGAACTTATTATTAAATTTGTTTACCCATTTACTAATTGCATTGTTTGTTCTTTTGTGGGTTCATTATTGGTGCTCTTTATATGCTCTAGATACTAATATTTTAATGAATAATTAGCAAAGATTTTCTCCCTCTCCATAGGTATTTTTTTGTAGGTAAATAATTTCTTTACTGTGAAGAAGCTTTTTAATTTGGTGTCATCCTATTTGTCAAGGGTTATTCTTATCTCTTGTACAATTTGAATCCTAATAAGAAAGTCATTATCTATATCTGTATCTTAAGATAGTCAATTTCTAGTAACTCAAAAGATTAGGCCTGGAGTCTGAACTGAAGCACTAATTTCTCAAGTTGGAGCATTTGCATAGAGCTCTCAGCCAAATTCTATTTTCTGTTGACAACTGTTAACTAACCATGATCAGGTATCCTTTTTTAATCTAATGACTGGTTGGTAGAGGGCCAAAGTCCTCACCCCATTGGCTCAATATGCTATAGCTCTGCATGTCTGTGGATTCCTGTTGGGATCTCTTAAGTTGTTTTTCATCCTAGCCCAACTTCTCCCTTTTTCTAACACTCACAGGTGTGGGTCCTAAAGGCAGTTCCCAATAATCCTGCTACCTCCACCTTAGAGTCTGCTTCACAGGAACCTACTCTGAAACAGTGATGTAGAGGTCAAAAAATAGGGGTTCACCCACATATTATCATCCACACTCTTATAAATGGCTAATTTAATACAGATATTTGATAGTTTGCTTCACTGCTATTTTCTCTTTACCTCTCCTCTACCACATTACAAACAAGAAAGGAAGAAAAATAATGGTATCTTTCTCTCTCTTGTGACCATTGCCAATAGTCTTGAAGGCATTGCATGGATTAGCTTTTATATTTGCATCTTCTTCTCTCATTACCTTGCTGGAACATCTTCCTACAACTCACATTTTTTCATGGCAGTACATATTTCTGTTTACTGGAACCCTTCCACATTATCAAAGTTCCTGAAAACTATTCATCCATGGTTTCAATGCCGAGCTCAGTTCAAAACCATACTTCAAAACCTTCCATTCTTTCATATAGTCTTCTCTCCCCAATTTCCTCTGAAAGGGCATATAAACTATTTCTGTTCCTAATGTACTCTATCTTAGGCTTGTTAATTTGGGGTTGGTTGACCTAGTGATGCCACTAGCTCTTTGCAGAAGAGACTAGGTCTTCAGCACAGTGAGAAGACTATGGTAGAAGTAACATTACCTCTGCTTGACCTTCCTATGAATTGTTTTAAGTCATCCCTTTCCTTCCTGCAGAGTTCCAACAAAAGTGGAATGGATGCTCTTTGTTCTTAGTTGTGTCTTTGGCCTCGATGCTACCAGCTTTCCCTCCTTAAGGGACAAGAGAATAAGATAATAAATATGAAGTATACTGATCTCTCCTTCACCCCTGGTCTTTAAAACCTAAAGCTAGATCTGGGAAATTCCAGTGATTTTATTCCATTTTCTTAACTTTACTCCTGATCTCTCTATGTCTTAGCAAAACCATATTGTGAAACAAACATTGACACTGAAAATCTAATTTTAAAGTATGTGTTTAAGAGACATACTTGAGTTTCATCTTCGTTCTGATGCCTTTCCATATTCTAACAGTATCTAATTTCATTGGGTCTTATAAACATATAGAAGACATTGTTTTTTACTCTAGTCCACCCCCCCCCCACCTTTTTTGGTGGCAAGCGGGGAATGTTTTTGAGACAGGGTTTTGCTATGTAGTCCCAGTTGGTTATGAACCCAGATTTGTTTTGAGCTCACAATCTCTTAACTGACATTCTCTGGGGTTGGGATTACAGGTGTTTACGAACATGCCCAGTCCACTGTCTCCTTTACATTTATAGGTCTATTCTTTTTCTTTGCTTGGAAGGACCTTGTGATGCCGTCTTTGCTCATGTTTTTCAAAGAAACCTAGAATAAAGGAAGACAGTTAAATATGTGATCAAATTGATGTTTTAAAAAAATTATAGGACTGGGGACATGAATTAAACCAAAGAACAATTGCCTAGGAGGCATGAAACTCTTGAGTTAGGACTCCATTACCACTAAAATATATTTCTTTTTAATGAAACAAGGAAGGAAGTAGGGAAAGAGTGAAATAAGGGAAAGAGAGACATTGTGACTCACAGTTCTATTTCTGTTGCTTCTTATACCTATATAAGGTTTAACAACATCCTTTGCCTTCATAGTAAGGTTGTTCAATATGGAATAATTTTAACATTTCAAGGAAGTGCAGAAATATGAATGTAAGACCTTGGCATCTCACATGTCCATTTATAGAACAATATTAAGAAGTCAAAATTTTAAATGGCCTTAAGAAAAATATTTTCCCCTCAGGAAGATTTGTTTTCAAGTGATAAAGTTACTTCCTTAAAAATGGTGAGCCTATAAAATTTAATTTGATGGAAGAATTACATACTTTTAAAAATAAGGATCCATTTCTATTTTATACAAGGTTAGATGGAAAATTAGTTCCTCTGAATTTTCTTAGCCTTTAAAAATACACAATGTGTTCCATGCTCTTTTGATTAAAAGAACCAGGAGCATTAAAAATTCAGGGAACAAAATACCTAATAAAAGCTTATTAAAATGTAAAACCTACTAGCTCACAACTTCTGGTAATTCTGGTACTGTGTAGGTTGATACTTTCTTTTCCATTGTCATTGGGAAAAAAGTACAACTAGGTACTGAGGAGAAGTAGTTCATTCTTTAAAAAAAAAAAAACAAACTTCATTGTAAAGGTGATATACAGAAGGGTTATAGTTATATAAGTAAGACAATGAGTACATTTCTTTTTCAACATTTTTCCTATTTCCCCCGACCATGCCCCTTTGGCCCCCCAAGTTGTAAGTTTATTTCCTACATAGTATCTAATGAGTATCACTGTTGAATTGATTCACCCTTTGTCTCACTGTTGCTGGGACTGATGTTCCCTTCCCCAAATCAGATAAAGTTATGCAAGAAAATGGGTACAGAAATAAAAGTGATAATGGGGAATAAACAAAAGGAAAAGAAAGAAAGAAAAAACTACAAACAGTACAATTTAAAAACCCTCTTATTTCCATTTCTTGGACTTCATTTCTATAAGCATCATTTCATATGGCGATATGCACATAGTATTAAGGCATTGTGATGCTCTCCTAAGAATATCTATCTTTGGTCTCACTGTGTGATGCTTAGAGTACTCTTTAACTAATCAAGTCCACATATAATTATTTGTCTTTTGTTATCTATTGGATTAACTTGTAGACTTTTAGACATTTTCTAGTTATTGGAAATGAGGGAAACCATGAAGCTTATATTTCTTTGGGTCCTCCATGCTTGGCTTAATACAATTTTTTTCAAGTCTTTCCATTTCCTTACAAATGGGGCAATGTCATTCTTTCTGGTGGAAGCATAGAATTCCATGGTGTATATATACCACATTTTCTTGATCCATTCATCCACTGAGGGACATCTGGGTTGATTCCATATTTTAGCTATGCTAAACAATGCTGCAATGATCATGGTTGTGCTGGTGGCATTGGTGTGGGCTGGTTTGTAGTCATTTGGGTATATGCTCAGAAGTGGGATTTCTGGCTCTATGTTTAGTTTTTTGGCTGAATAAGTTTACTTTCCTACCACCAGTGTAGTACTGTTCCCTTTTGGACACATCCCCACTAGGATCTCTTTTTGTTACTTTTCTTGATAATGGCCATTCTAACTGCGACACGTGAAATCTCAGTTTCTGCTTTAATTTGTATTTCTTTTATGGCCAGAGATGATGATCATTTCTTCATGTATCTATTAGCCATTCTTATTTCTTCCAAGAAGAACTCTTCCTTTAAGCCTTTAGGCCACATATTGATGGGGTTGTTGTTTCTTTGAGGATTTGGGGGGTTTTCTTGGAGGGGGCTACATTTTTAAGCTTTAAGTATATTTTATGTATGAAGCCCTTGTCTGGGGTATACCTAGTAAAGGTCTTCTCCCAATCTGTGGGCTTTCTACTTATCATGCGTCCTTTGTCATGCAGAAACTCTAGCTGCAGATATCTTGGTGGGACCCTAAAACTCTACTTCTTCAGAGAGTGCTCTGTTGTTCTCCCATTAGCTTTCTTCCATCTTCCTTGTACTAAATAGTTCACTCTTAAAGAGAAGAAACTTAGGGAATATTTTATTAACAGGGTTTTAGGTAAACAATAATCACAATTACTTACAAGTTTCTTCATTCAATGAGTCAAGTTGTATGTGGATTTCTGTGCTATTTTATGGGGCTGATTGATATCCTGATAGCCTATGAGAGTGGAGAAACTCCCATCCAGGTGCTTTCAGCATGTATCATTCTGGTGGTTACCAGCCTTTCTCTCCACCATCCGTACTTGCTTATCACGTGCTCTCTGGGAAGCTCGCCTCCTCCACCTTCCTCAAACCCACAAGCTCTGTATGGGAAGGATTCCCTGACCTTTTAATTTCAGTGGTTGTCATTGTGTGAGTCACCTTTTTGACACTGTAGCTCAATACCTGAGAGTATTAAGTTATAAAGAGGAAAGGTTTATGTTGGCTCACAGTCTTGGATTTTTCTGTCTACACACTGTGGGACTTTTTCCTTGGAGCCTGTGGCAAGGCAGCTGATTGTGGTGGGAGTATGTGAAAGAACATAACTTCATGGGGAGGAAGCAAAAGTGTGAAAAAGAAGAGGAGATCAACATCCCACAATCCCCTTGAAGAACACATTCCTTATGACCTAAAACCCTTCCTATAGACTCATCCTTTAGAAGTCTCCACCACCTCCCAATGACACCAAGTAGGAAACAAAGTCTTTAATACAAGAACCTTTGGGAAATAGACAAAGTCTAAACTAACAGCTGTAGGGTAAGTGGTGCACATATGAAGTACTATGGTGGAGTTACAAGCCAAAGATGCTTTGCTTTGGTTTTTCTTTCTGTTTTTCATTCTTACATCCTTCTGTTGTCTGGACCAACTCATTCTAGACATGATGGGTATTCAGCACAGGTTTTGGGTTTTTTTTCCCCAGGGACTGCCAGGTCCCCACATGAGGATCACAGGATGACAGCATTCAGGACTGCCTGAGCAGTGTCTGCCCAGGCTACTGCCATTAACAGTCTGCTTAGAAACCAGACTATCCACACAGAAAGTTAAAGCATGAGAGAAGGTGGCAGTGATTCATGCCAGAGAATCCATGTTCTTTGTGTTAGCAGATGCTGGGATATTTCACTGATTTATTTCCACCTATTCTTAGCCCTTTCTATACCCTAAAGTGATTAAAGAGTTCATTCAGCTTGCTCATCACCTCTCAATCCCTGGCATATGTCATGTCTGCAATCTGCCTGGGTTGGGCTTCCTATTGTTGCTAGGATTACAGTTACACACCGAAGTATTTAGCTTCCCTCTCATGATATAGAGTCTCCTGGCCTTTTCTTCTTTGCCTGGCCTGGAACTACAGTCTTCTAAATCTCAGTCTCCCACCTATTTTGGGATGTCACTGATGTTTCCATTCTTAGCCTCTTAACTAGATAAGCATTACAGGCATGAGCTATCAGCACCCAATTTGTCCTTTTTTTTTTGCACGAGTCCTGGGCCTTGGACTCAGGGCCTGAGCACTGTCCCTGGCTTCTTTTTGCTCAAGGCTAGCACTCTGCCACTTGAGCCACCCCGCCACTTCTGGCCATTTTCTATATATGTGGTGCTGAGGAATAGAACCCGTGGCTTCATGTATATGAGGAAAGCACTCTTGCAAGTAGGCCATATTCCCAGCCCCGAATGTGATGTATTTTAAGCATAATAAAGAACCCCATACATGGAATGAGAGGTCTGGGATTTAATTATAGTAATCAAACAAAATCAAACAAATAAATCAATAAGTTGAGGGAGGATATCAAACAGTATTGGGAAAATATTATTTGAAGTTGAAAGTATACAGGCAACAAAAGTGTCCCCAAAGAAACCTTAATGGCTGCCCCCATCTTTACAGAACAGGAAACAGGAAGGGAAGCCAATGTGGAGGAAACCCATCTTGTGATGAGAAAGTAACTGAAACTTTTTTACGTTACAACAGCTTTGGGAAAACAGAAATGTTCTCAAATGTAATTAGAATGTGATGATTTAGGTAAAGACAGACTTGAGAAATGAGATATAATTCAGGCACCAAAAGACCAATTGCAGTACTCTAATGCATAATTCCTAATTTGGAGACAGGAACAGGTAGCAAAAAACAAAAAATATGCTTCAATTATTTGGCTCTTAGCCATTTTCCCTTCACCCCTACTCTTTTTATGCTGAGTTTGTGATTTATCTCATTTTATCACATAATTTTGCTCTACTCAGAGACCATAACACTTACTTAAATATTGCTTAATAAAATTATACTGTTATCTCTAATCCCATAGCAAGGCATTCTGCCTTAATTTTTCTGTTTATTTCTTTTTTATTTGAACTTTGAATTTCAATAATTAATTGCAAAAGGCTTACTTATACCTACTCATAATCAGATACATTCTGTTTCCCAATACAGATGTATGTTTTTCCTCTCCTGGAAAACATTCAAAGGGACTTGTCCCAGCACTGGCCTATGGGGGGAATTTTTTAAATCAGCTCATTATCCCAACATTTTACAAGCAGAAGCTCTGAGAATTCACAGGCCAGACTTTATCAGCTCATCTATGTAATGAGAAAGGCACTGGCATTATTAAATTAGTTGTTATATAACCATATACTTGGGCAAAAAAATCCAGTGCTTTAGGATTGAACAATAGCTCATTATTTTGACGTGACATAATATGCCCCAAATCTACAAATGGTATAGGAATAATGCCTGTAATTGCCTCAGTTATTCTGAAAGCCACAGAGTATCTTATTTGGCTTTATTTAGCTGGAAATATCAGAGTTTTCCCCAAGTACCTTAAGAGATATGGTGTCTATATAAGAACATATGTGATTAAAATGAAATGTAAAAAAAAAAAAAAAGTGGAACCTGAGTTTCACTCTGAGTTTCTCTTCCATGTACCTTTTCTACCACAGATTTTCTTGCCAGAAGCAAAACACAAAACCAGTATTAGCTAATCTGTACTGCATATATTTTCCATGACAACTACTGCTTTAAGTATTTCAAACACACTAATTGACACTGTCATTGAACTTTAACTTGCATGTGAGTTAGTCTTACCCTTGTTTAGAATCACACATGTAGCAGAATTTCTTTTTTGACCCCAAAAGCCATTGTCCAAGTATACCCATTAATTAATTAGGATCAAAGAAAGCAAGGATCTGATTGTACCAGCTCATGTGTGGGCCTTATACAATGGAACTCTCTTTCAAAACCTCTAAGCTTCTGAATACTTATCTATGAATATTTTCTTAATCCAGAATATTCCAGTGAGGTAGTTATGTCTGCGAGTGGAGTATATTTCCTTATGAGTTGTAGAAAGGGCAAGTACTATTGACATCTCTTGGACTAGAAGAAAAAGTAGGATTTTACATGTTAAAAATTAATTTATAATTTAGGAAACCTTTATTTGGTGATTCATGTGTGAATGATGGGTATTGAAGCCACACATTTTGGGGCTGAGACATGTATGAGTGTGACAAGACTCAAAGAGTCTTATTTCAGAGTCTGCCCTTTATTTAAGTAAAGCAAAGAATTACTTACATACTGGGATTTGTGGAATCTCAAAAGATTCACTCTTCCCAAAATTTGACTTTAAAGATTTTATGTCTTACATCTACTATTTTTTGAATAATTACTTATTTATTGTCAAAGAGATGTACAGAGGGCTGGGGATATAGCCTAGTGGCAAGAGTGCCTGCCTCGGATACACGAGGCCCTAGGTTCAATTCCCCAGCACCACATATACAGAAAACGGCCAGAAGCGGCGCTGTGGCTCAAGTGGCAGAGTGCTAGCCTTGAGCGGGAAGAAGCCAGGGACAGTGCTCAGGCCCTGAGTCCAAGGCCCAGGACTGGCCAAAAAAAAAAAAAAAAAAAAAAAAAAGAGATGTACAGAGGGGTTACAGTTTCATATGTAAGGCAATGGGTACATTTCTTGTACAATTTATCTCCTCCCTCATTTCCTTTCCTCCCCCCTCCCCATTTCCCTCTCCCCCCATGAGTTGTTCAGTTGATTTACACCAATTTTTTTTAAGTATTGCTTTTGGAGTCATTTGTCTTTTTATCCTTTGTCCCTTGATTTTGATATTCTCTTTCCCTTCCCTAGTTCTAATACCAGTATATAAAGTATCCAGGGTACTCAGATGAGATACAGTGCTAGCACGAGTACAACCACAGGAAGGGGATACAAGAGGATCATCATCAACAACAACAACAAAAAGCTACGCTTTCACATGGCATGCTGAAAGTAATTACAACAGTGATATAATACTCATTTCCATAATGTGGAGTTCATTTCACTTAGCATCATCTTCTGTGTTCATAAGGGCATAGCTACTGTGATCATCTGCTCTTGTGATCATCTGCTGTGACTAGCCTAAACCTGTGCTAATTATTCCCTATGAGGAAAACCATAGAGTCCCTGTTTCTTTGGGTCTGGCTCACTTAACTTAGTATAATTTTTTCCAAGTCCTTCCATTTCCTTACTAATGGGTCAATGTCATTATTTCTGATAGAGGCATAAAATTCCATTGTGTATTTACATCTATTATTAAAACAACGCTTTTGGGCCAAAGGAAATGATAGGCTTTTGCCTTTGATTTCAGCACACTGCAGTGACAAGAAATTCTGTCAACAACTCTTCTTAACGACTCTTAGTCCTCTGTGGTGCTCTTCTAATTGTTACTCACTCTTCAGATGTCAGAAGATACTGACTGAGTCCATTAGTCATGTATTTTGGTCCATGTTCTTTATCAAAGCTCATATCAAACTCCATATCTTAAGTTTCACAGTTACTCTGGACTTCAGACTCCTGAATCTCAGGACTAGGGTCCTGATTATGGCTATGTCATCTCAACCCAGTGTCTGAGACACACTTATTTGTTGAACCAAATTAAAATGAAAGTATGTTATTTGTAATGGGTAACACATTAATTATTGTTAAGTTGAAGATTCAATTTACTTCCTATATTTCTTCAGAAGGGCAAGATGATGTATTTAGTTCATAAGGGGGAAGGGAGAAGAATTCTGTTAAGTTTAAAAAAAGAGCAAGTATGAAAGTTTCCTGCCAAGAAAATTTTCCCGTAACTAAATTAGACTTGATTCTTGCAGGCTTATTCTAGGCCTAGTCTAAATACCTAGAAGTTCTGTTGGTAAAAAGATACCCATTGGAATCCAGATGATGGGTACAGACTCAAGACTGCAGCTAATTCTGTGTTTAGTATATAAGAGAGACAAATAATAATCTTCCATAGATGGCTCCCCTGCCTTATTTGAAACAGGTGATTAATCCCCATAAGCAGATACTACTTGAGAGTCACTCTCAGGGGCCTTTTATTTGACAAAGAAGTATATATTTGTTAACTAGATGAAACAGAAAAGATTACTTGTCCAGGGAAAATATATGGGAATACTGTTTGGAGAAGATTTAGCTCTGAATATTGTGAAACATAGAGAAATGCTTGATAATGCCTAATGTTAAGCTTAATTCTATATTTATGGTTTATAGATTTTTTTATTGATTATATATATGATGACTTGAAGTCTTAAAGTGTTACTTATGTGGTGACTGGATCTCTTTTTTAAAAAAATTTTTTTCCCAACAAGAGATTACTTTTGAGACATTCAATGTTATAACTACATTGAGAAATCCTTTTTTGATGAGATAGTAACTAATAACTTATCATGACAGATTTGGTACTATAATATCAGTGCTTTTTACAAAAAGAATTTTATAAATAATTAACTTTAAGACTAGGAAATAGAAAGAAAAAAGAATGAATATGGAAAAGCATAAAAACATGGGGGGGGGGCTGGGAATATGGCATAGTGGCATGAGTGCTTGCCTCCTACACATGAAGCTCTCGGTTCGATTCCCCAGCACCACATATATGGAAAATGGCCAGAAGGGGCGCTGTGGCTCAGGTGGCAGAGTGCTAACCTTGAGCTGGAAGAAGCCAGGGAAGGTGTTCAGGCCCTGAGTCCAAGGCCCAGGACTGGCCAAAAAAAAACCACCAAAAAACCAAACAACAACAACAACAACAAAAACATTGGGGGAAAATGAAAGGAAGAAGTGAAGGGTGAAATTTATTGACCTTCCCATCTCCTTCCTAGACAACATCCTAGTCTTTTGGAGGATATTTCTATCTCTTGTCCTTCTACAATCTTCTTTCTAGAATCCTATAAGATTAATGTTTGGGAGTATGAAACAGAACTAACTAGATTCTAAAAGATATATCCAGCAATTTAAAAATGGAATGTGGAAAATACATTTCAAGGAGAACTGCCTTACTAACTGTCCTTAAAAATATAACTTTAATCTTTCTTTTTACTTTATTTTATGGATGGGTTAGAAAGGAAAAATAACTATAACCTAAAAGACCAGGATGTTGATCATAATTGCATTTTAGAATGTTGCAGAAACAATTAGAAGACAAAAGCAATTTAGACAAATCAGTGGATACAATTCTTTGTGTTTAAAAAAAAGTGTTTATGGAGAACAACAGTTGCAATCTCGGGATTAGAAAACGGACTTCATAGGTACCTGTGTTAGTGTCCTTCCAATGTACACTTTCACATGTATGAGGTAAGTCCATGATGATTCAAATGCAGACATTTTTCCTCTTGTGAACAGTATTTAGAGAAGGTACCATTAGCATTACTTGAACTAGACTCAGTCTGAAATAAGTAATTGCAGAGAGTCATAGACCTCTACCATCTCCTTTTTATAACCAGCAGGCAAGTGTTGAATAGAATGGAAGATGCTGTCTTGCTTCAGTAATGGATTCTCAGAATAGCTGAACAGCATGAGTTGGTGGCAGCTTTCCCAGTCCCTAGTAGATAGCTTATAAAAGGGACAACAAGAGAAAAGGCCAGAAATACAGTTGTTGCAGCTACCAGGAGATGAGGAATTACAGCTTTGAAGAACTATTTTCCTTGCCCAATTGAATCATTTTGCAACCTTATACACACACACACACACACACACACACACACACACACATACACACACATACACATCTATAATTCCAACCAAATATCCCTTATTTTTCTTTCTTACCTATTCCCTCCTTCTAAAACAATTTTAACCAGTTTCACTGTTCTATTTCCATGTATGCAAAGAAACTACTTGACCCATATTCATTCTCACTCATGTTGACCTCCCTCCATCCATTGATAACTTCTCAATAGTGTTTTACTGTCACTATTTTGTTTCGTTTCAGTATTAATTGTACCAAATGGTTTCTCAATGTTACTTTAGGCATGCAAATATTATAATTGAATCAGAATAACCTTGTCTGTTGCTTTCTCTTATTTCTATGGGAAAATGGCATGAATGCAAGGAAAACTGGGCAACAATGTATGAAAGATAACTTCTGGAAGCAAAAAGAAACAACTCTTTTCCTTTCATTGTTATGACCCAGTGGCCTCCTCTAGCCCTAGGTTTTAAGAGTTTATATAAGTAGTGATATATAATATATAAGTAGCAATCTATATCATTATTATATATATGTATATATACAGAGAGAAAGAGAAAGAGAGAGAGGGAGGGAGTGAGGAAGGGAGAGCGAGAGAGAGAGCTACATAGCACCTGAAATCAAATAACACAAGATAAGCAAAGAAATTAAGAACAGCTTTTATTACAGTCAAAATAATTTGCTGTCTTGCCCTGGCTCTTCCATTTAAAGTGTAAATGAGTTTGAGTAAATTACTTAACCTTTTGGAGACTTAGTTTTAAATAAAAATAATAATATTCTCCAATTCTCAGAGCTGTTGAAATTAGATAACACTCATAACATGGAAACTTCCAATGTGGCTTCCCCCACTCCCCTAAGTGGACACTGGCATTACTGCTTGCCTTATGGCTGAGGTGAGGGCTACTTGGTGCTCATCGGTTATTCCTTATGGGCTTGAGGATGGGGAAAGGCATCTACTTAGGCACTGCTGAAGGCCATAAGCATCAAAAACATACACTTAATTATTGGTGTCAGTGAATAAACTCAAGAGAATTAAGAAAAATAATTATTGATATCCACAGTAGCCAGAAAACTAACAGATATTGAAACAATAAACAAGAAAATATGGAGAATATTTATTTTACACAGGTTCAACATAAGTAACAGAAATAATGTCAGATAGCTCGCAGTTAACTTAACCAAACCAATATCCTCATGACTCTAAAGTAGAATTTGATGATTCTGTATATTTTTAATAAATGTCAGATTCATTTTGTTGTACATTTGATTTGATTACATCACTAAATTCTTTTGGTAATACTTAGCTTTCTGTAGCTTATATAGTAGGGCTACCTGTTCATGATTTTTAAAAAAATAAAAGGATAAGCTTGCTCAAGACCCATTGGCAGTAAAGGATACTGTGCCTCCTTCAACTGGGATGAGAACAGACCATGGTAGAGAGTGAGGTGAAGAAGGCATAATGGGGGTTTGTTTGGGAAGGTGATGCTAACACTGACTGAGTCACTTTCCACCCAACTAAAATACACAGAATCTCATTGAGTGTATAATATAACCCATTCAAAAGACAAAATCCTCACCATCTCCTTCAACTGAGGGGACTGACTGTAAGAAATAGGTTGCAAATTTGGTTAAGAGTAGAGAAGGAGAATAGGACTGTAATAACATCTGTTAATCCTTAACAGTGAACTGAGTATTAATAGGATAAGGTGGCATTTCAAAAGTCTAAGAGAAGACTACCTTCCAGAAATAGAACTGTGTGACAGAATGATATTTGGTAGAGAGATGTATTACTGGCAAGGATTGGAGCCATGAGCAAAAAGTTTTTGCCAACTTCTAAAGCAGAACAAGCTGGGAAGAAATACCAGCCTCTTGACCTAAACTATCTGGAAGTTGATTGCAAGCCAGCCTGGAGAAAACACTCTTCTAAGATACAAGGCAGGATCCACACAGGGGATAGAATGGACCAGAGATCAAACAGATCACACATCATGATCTCTTGAAACATTTTGTGAGAACTGGCCATCAGGTAATGACACAGAAAGACCAGCAGAAGGGCCCAGACTCATTCCAGTTTCCTCAGGTTTAGGAAGTTAAAGTCACTATTGGCTGAAGAGAAGGGGCTTCAGATAGAGGGAGCATTACCTCTCAGATCAATGTTCCCTATTCTGTCCTCTCTTGGAACAACTCTTGTTAATTGATGGATAACAGAGTTAGGACACACAATAATACTTAATATAATGCTTAAATTAATTTGCTTAAGTTAACAATACTTTGCTTTGGATTACCCATGCAGACTTTCCCTCATTCTCTTGAATAAATGAAAGGAGCATCTCATTCTTCTCAAACAGTTAATGTTGTGGATTTTTTATTCTACCTATAATACAACTTCATAATGAGGACATGGTATATTTGTATAGCTCTTTTACTGCACTCAGTCACATAAAATCTCCCTTAAAGTTTGATGATCTGATAACCTGAAGTGATAGTAAGAGAACTAGCATTTGTTGAGTACTGATGATGTGTCAGATATGGTATCAAGAATTGTATAGAGATTAAGTCAATTAATGGTCACCAAAACCCAGTCAAGATTGATGTAATTATTCCTATTTCACAGATGACAAAACTCAGACAGAGAGGATGAACTCTCCTGTCAAGGTGTAGGAACCCTATCATAGTGAAAATACACACACACACACACACACACACACACACACACACCACACACACCATATACATAGACTCACATATAAGTTTGTGATTTTTTTTGGTGGGTTTGAATTCAGGGGCTTGTACCTGCTAAGATGATACTCTATCATTTGAACCACACTTCCTCTTCTGCTTTATACTAGTTACTTTTTAAATAATCTTTTTTTAAGAAGTTGTACAGAGATTTTCTCATTCAACAAAGCAGTTTATGGATATAATGTGTCTTTTAAATCTAATTTTATTGTCAAGGTGATGTACAGAGGGTTAGCAGTTACATAATAAGGTAATGAGTACATTTCTTGACAAACATTGTTAGTTATTTTTGAGATAGGGCCTCTCAAACTTTCTTCCTGGGCTAGTTACTGATAGGGTAGTGTATTTATTGCCAACAAACTGCATATTTCTATGGTAGATTTTATGTTATGTATATTTTACAATTAGTATTTCAAAAGCAAACAAATAGACACACATAAAGTAGTAAGACAAGGCATTTTTCCTATCATGTTTATTGACCATCAAACTAATATTCTTTTCATCATTTTGCCATATAAGCATGCAGTCATTCACAACTGAACTTAAGTTATATGTTTTCCTATTTCCTCCCCTATAGCAAATGTTTCTTTTTCTAAAGTTTGTGTAGGTTTACTTGTCCTGGAATGCCAATTTCACAGTTACCTACAGGCCCTGCAGAGCAACCAGAAAGCCACTCCCTTTGACATTCTCTTGAGCTTGCATCCTGCTTACTAAATCTGAAGTCAGAAGACAGTGTGGTTATCTCTCTGACTCTCCCAGTACCTGCTGCAATTTAAGTACTCAAAAAATATTTCCAACTAATATCATCAAACAACATTAATCTAAAATTAATGGTACAAAAAAGGTGAGCAATTGTCTAGGCCATCCCATGGGTAAAAGTTCACTAGAATGTAAAACTTTTAATGTCAAAGGGTTCGTCCTGAGCACATCAGGGCTGGCAACACCTTAGGTACAAACTTAATGTCCTAAGTCAACATGAGTGCTTTGTTTTGTAAATCCACGAAGACAAATTAGGAGAGGCAACATGGGCCAGGCTCTGGTGGCTGACACCTGGAATCCTAGCTGCTTAGGAGGCTGAAGATTGGAGAAACGTGGTTCAAAGTCAACAGGAGTATAAAAGTCTGTGAGACTTTGTGTATTGCCAATGAGGCAACAAAAAGCCAGAAGTTGATGTGTCACTCAAATGGAAAAATATCAGACTTGTGTGAAAAAAGCTAAGCCAGAGCACAAGGCCCTGAGTTCCAGGCCCAATACCAGCATAACAATAAAAACAAACATAGGCAAGAGGGCCAGAGTAAATTAACAGGAAACAGTTATACATCATGCATAAGCCTGATTCCTAATCTGAAGTTGCTGATACAATATGCACTAGTTATAACTCACATATACGACATAAAAATAGCTTACGTTTTCTTGCAATGTAACTATTAAATCAATATTTTTTCCTATTTGCAGAGAAGGAAATAAATCTATAGTATAGATCCTGATTAAAAATCCCTACATTGCATATTAGAACCAAGGCAGAGATCAGGAGTACTGAATGCTCCAGTTAAGACCATAAAGCAATTGCCCTGCAATATCCAATCCCACTCCTTCAAGCATCAATATGAAATTAAAACAGGATGCTGGGAGCCAGTGTGCTTTAATCTAATGCCATCTGCCCAGGGGTGCTCCTGACATGCTGATCTCATCTGAGCCTCTAACAAAGGGTTGTTAAGAGGTGCTAATGACCACTTTATCTTATGCTTACTCTGTTGAGATCGATTTGTGCCATCTCAGTGGGATAGCATGGCAACTAGTCCACTGCTTTGTGACATATAATAAGTCAGGAGCAAAACCACCATGGATTCATTGGTCATTCAGTTCTTTATTCTAAAACACATTTACTGGGCTGCCACTTAAAGGAGGGCCAGCATACTCTTCAGTGACTGCCAAGTCAAATTAGAATACTAAGAGGTTTAGAACCAACAAGAATTTTCCCTCGGAGTAAAAGGTGGAGAGCAGTTATTTTTGCTGGGGAGGTCAAGGAAAGCATCACAGAGTTGGTGATGTTTCTGTTGATAAAAAGAAGTCTCATGTAAATGTGAGCTAAAGAATGACCTGTGGGCAGGTGCTATGGCTCATGCCAGCAATGCAACTGAGATCTGAGGATCATGATTGGAAGTAAGTCTGGGCAAGAAAGTCCACTCTTAACTCCAATTAACCTCCAAAAAGCTGGAAGTGGAGCTGTGGCTCAAGAGCTAGAATGCTATCCTTGAGCACAAAAGCTCAGAGACAGCACCTAGGCCCTGAGTTCAAGCCCCAGGACTAGCAAAAGAAAGAATGAAAGAAAGAAGAAAGAGAGAGAGAAAGAGAGAGGGAAAGAAAAGAAGGGAAGGAAGGAAGGAAGGAAGGAAGGAAGGAAGGAAGGAAGGAAGGAAGGAAGGAAGGAAGGAAGGAATAAAGGAAGGAAGGAAGGAAGGAAGGAAGGAAAGAAGGAAGGAAGGAAGGAAGGAAGGAGAGAGATAGTAATCTGTGTAGCATTTTCTTGAGCTGATCCAATAAAATACCTCTAATTGGGTGGCCAAAACCACAGAAATTTATTGTCCCAGAGTGTTTTTTTTTTATTGTTAAAGTGATGTACAGAGGGTTACAGTTTCATATGTAAGGCAGTGAGTATATTTCTTGTCAAACTTGCTACCTCTTCCCTCATTTTTCTCCCACTTCCCCCCTCCTCAAGTCCCTTACCACCCAGTTGTACAGTTGGTTTATGGTGTTGCATTGGTTCACCTTTTACCCTTGGTGTCCCACAGTTCTTGATGCTGGTAGTCTGAGATCAAGGTACAGTAGTTCCTCTTTAGAGCTGTGAGCGAAAATTAGAGGTTTTTTTGTTGTTGTTTTGCTTTGTGAGGATTAAACTCAGGACCTGGGAGTTGTCCCTTTACTTTCTCTTTATTGCTTTTTTAAAAAAAGATTTTATTTTATTTTTATTGCTATTATAGAGGTGATACACCAAAGGGGTTAGAGTTACATGAATCAGGTAATGAGTAGAATACTTTTTCAGCCATGTCTCTCTTTCCTCTGCTCTTTCCCAATTTCCCCTTCCATCCCCACCCACAAGATGTACAGTTAATTTTCCATATAGTATCTAGTGAGTACCACTGTTGTATTTGTTCGTCATTTGTTCCACCTTTACTGTGCTCCCTTTGCCCTCCCAAATACAAACAAATTATCAAAACAAAAAGAACAGAAAATTAAAACAGCAATAACAGCAACTAAAAATCTCTTGTTTCTTTTTCTTAGGGTTCATTTAATAATTTTAATTATTTTATGATCGTATACATGTAAATATTGAGCCTTTGTCAACCATGCATATCCTCCTTTGGCCTCAGTGTGTGAATGTCTAGAGTCCTATGTAATTTATCATGTACCGTGTGTGTGTGTGTGTGTACATACATATATACATATAATTCAGTGTGTTCACTTGTAGATTTATAGGCACATTCTAGTTACCATAAAGAGAAACCAACCTATGTTTCTTTGGGTCTGGCTTACTTAATAAATATAATTTTTTCTAAGTCTTTCACTTTCCTTGTGAATGATATGATATCATTCTTTCTGATGGGTGAGTAGAATTCCATTGTGTATATATGCTAAATTTCCTTGATCCATTCATCCACATGTAGGTTGATTCCATATCTTGGGTATGGTAAGCAATGCTTCAATGAACATGGTTGTGCTGGTTGTATTAGTGGCAATAACTTTCCCGCTCAGGGATGGTTTTGAACTGTGATCCTCAGATCTCACTTCCTGAGTAGCTAGGATTATATCTATCGAGCCACTAGCACCTGGCTAAGACATTCATGTATTTCTTTATGACACAGTTTTGCAGGGACTGTGATATGGTGATGAGATTTGCTAATATATGAAGATAAGAAATAATATGTAGAGTCTCCCTAACATTTCACTACAGTGAATGTTTCCTTTTTTCCAGTGATCATTTATTAAAAATAATTTTGGCGATATGAGTCCAGTCAGGAAATATCTATTCTACCTGGTCTTCTGGTATATCTCTGAGTTCGAATTTTGTAAAGTGAAGACAATAATGATCACTTAGAGTGATCATTAAACCATTGTATACATGTGGTAGCATCTTGAGCAGCAGAAGGAAGCCCATGAATGTACTGGCAGTCAGGAAAGATCAAGGGAAATCATCATTTGGGAAATCAGAGTTAGATAAGGAGAAATTCTTGGTTAGCATAAAAAATACAGTGGAAATACCACAGCCCTTCCCCCACACACTCCTCCCCACCCCAAGCTTGGAGTGCTCATGCTTTTCCCCCTGTCCTTCTGTTCCTACTTCATTCATCCATTTGCCCAGTATTTACTAAATCCATTAGTGTTCTAAGACCATACTCAGGATTTTTCAAGGCATGCTTTTTCCAGGTAGCCTTCATAAATTACTTGTATTTAATCTTCCCTCCCTTTCCTATACCTCCTGGCAGATACTCATTGACTCACATACCTAGGCATTTGTATATGTATTGGTTTCCACTCCTATTGGATGCCCTTACTAAATGAAACTTAGTCTCATTATATATCAAGGCATGTATATATATATATATATATATATATATATACACATGTATATACACACTGACATATTGCAAGAAATAAAATTTTGCAACTTGGAGGATCTTTGTAGCATCAGACTAACTTATCCTTGCAATACATACTCAGTTACAACCAAACGTACATGTGGAGAATTACTTGTAAATAGGTGTGTCATTTTTTTTAACTATTGCTTCAATCACAATTGTGAAATTATTCCTAAGGGTTGAGGTATGCAAATAAGCCATTAAATGTTAGTAAGCTTTAATTCCAAAGAGTTGAGCCCACCTCTAACCAGAATAGGGCTACCTTGGGAAATAAGAAATGACAGGTAATGTGAAATAGCCTGACACCACGTACACATTTGCAAAAAGCATGTTTGAGATTGGGAGCTGATTGATTTGGATAAATTACTTCATTTTGCTATTGTGCCCTTCCTGAGTAGTCTTAAAATTATTTAATGAAATTCAGGCGGAAAGTTTATGTCTACTTTAACCTCAAATTAATGTCATTTTCAGATTACAGAATAACTGATTTATTAAATTGAAAATCACCAGTCTCTTTGGGCAATTTTCTATGAAGATTGTGCCTCTAAATCTCCACTGTGATGCTGTTTGACATTAATTATTAATTTGTCAGGTTGATGCACTGCATTAAGGTTGAAAATAATTTCTTTGGGAGAACATTTATTTTTGTCAACATTAAAAAATGATTTTCATCTCTGGATAATATCTTGTCAATGAGGTCTTAGCTCATAAAAACACTAAATGGTAGTTTGTGATCTAATATACTATTTCCTGCTTTGTGATTGAGGGGAGATATAATAGTAATTAAACCAAAATATGAAGCCCATAACAGTTTTCTCCACAAACCTTGCATGCCTACCAAGGATAAAAATGGAATGAAACAAACAAGAAGGAAGTTCCTAGAATCTCTAGCAGTCTGTCTCACAGACCTTGTCCACTCATTCAAGAAGCCCTCCACATGCCCTGATCTTCTTTTCAGTTTTCCCACTTCTCAGTGCACAAAACAAGTCTCATATCTTCCTCCTATCAAGTTTACCCATGTTTACATTCTCTTTCTTTCTTGCTCCTCCTCATTCTCTCTTTCTGTTTATACTTGTGTTGTAACTGAGGCTTGAACTCTGGGCCTGGGCATTGTTCCTTACCTTTTTTGCTCAAGGCTAGGGCTCTACCACCTGAGTCAATTATCCACGGAAAGATTTGAGGCAGCGAATTGGAGATAAGAGTCTCACAGACTTTCCTGCCTGAGCTGGCTTCAAACTGTGATCCTTAGGTCTCAGACTCCAGAATATCTGGGATTACAGGTCTGAGCCACGAATCTCTGCCTTCATTCTCTTGAACATTTAGAACTCCACATTGCTACTTCATTTCAAACATATTTGTCATCCAGAAAATGTAAAAATATATAAGAAAAATGATCAAATCAACCCCTCTTGGGGCATCAATATGATAAAAAAAAAGCACATTGATTTCAGGGTCTGAAAGGTCTAGGTCAAAGTCAAGGTCAGCTACTTATTGTCTACATGAACTCACTTCACTTTCTAAGTCATAGGTCCCCCTTAGAATTTCCTGAACCATAACGTATGTTTGGCCTTGTTTTAATAAGTGAATAAGTAAAAATTTCACAGTATAGTCTCTCCCATGTTCCTCCATCTCCCCTTTCTTTTATTTTCTCCTATTTTCATGACATTTCCTTAATAGTGTTTCCTAGTAAGTTTTCTTACACTTTCAGTGTTGCAAGCCATTTCCTTCCTTGTGACTTTTTGTGTGCCCTCATCTCTCTTGATTTCCCCATTTAACTCATCATGCTCCATCTCCATATCTGCTGTATCAGAACATTCTGGGGGAGGGCCTCTTCTTTGCATTTTCAACATCAAGTTCTTCCTTTCGTTTAAAACCTGGCATATCCTAGCTACTCAGGTAGCTGAAATCTGAGGATTGCAGTTTGAAGCCAACCTGGCCAGTAAAGTCCATGAGACTCTCATCTCCAATTAACCACCAGAGAACTGGAAGTGACACTGTGGCTCAGAATGGTAGAATGTTAGCCTTGAGCCAAAAAGCTCAGAGACAGCACCCTGGCCTTTGGTTCAAGTCCCACAACCAACAGAAACAACAACAATAACAACAACAACAACAAAAACTAACATAACTTTAACTCTTGTCTGTCAAAGCATGAAGTTAACAATAAATCATTGAAGGAGTGATGGTGGGTGAATTATTCTGCAAAGGATGTATATTCTCAGTAAGCAATTTTGGCAAGGAAACATATTGAGTAACTTACAATTCACTTAGAAACAGGTGTGATGTCTCCACCCAACCATTAAGACGTTTGTGCTATGGTAATTACTTCTCTGGAAAATACTACATTGCCATAGAGACATTGTTTCCAAATATACATTTATAGATTTGATTGATGGCAAATGTTAACTATGAAGTTGTTTCCATGGCATTGTTGTGAGCTTTGACCACAGAAAGTGATAAGGAGTAGGATTTAGTTTCAAAATTGCCCCTTTGGAGTTAAAAGGCTTTATGATACAGTAAGACATTTTCCCCAAAATGCTGTCTTTCAAAGTGAATAGAGCATACATTTTCCCCAGACACACTTACTGAATCTAAGGGAGCTGGCTAAAATAGAACATTGAGATAAAGCAAGACTCAAAAAATAACCACATGAGCAACAACAAAAAAAAAGTGAACTCATGGCCTCACACTTGCTAGCATTTCCACCACACCCCAGTCCTTTCTTACTTTTAGTTGTTTCTTAGGATCTCACTAACTTTTTGCCTCAATTGGTCTCTTACAGTGATGCTCCTGGTATCTGCTTCCTGCATAGCTTGGATTACATGCATACAACACCAAGCCCAGACCTCTCTTTAAAAAAAAAAATGTTTTTAAACCTAACCTCGAGGTGTCTTTTTCTTTTCTTCTAGCTATTATTTTGATAAAATGTTTATCTAAAACATAGATATGGTACAACTGGATCCCCTAAGTGATAACCATCCTAATGTCACATGACACAGGGAAATAATGATAGAAAGTTAGTCAGGTTAGGAAGTTTATGTTATATATAGTTGATCTCACATACATAATTTATGTTATTTATCACCAGAAAACTATAGGAACAAGTGAGCTACTGCCAGTTAAGTCAACTAAGACTGCCAGGCATTGGTCTTACACCCAAAATCCTAGGTACTTAAGAAGTTGAGATCTGAGGATTGTGGTTCAAAGCCAGCCTGGGCAGGAAAGTCTATAAGAATCCAATTAAGGACCATAAAAGCTGTAAGTGGAACTGTGGCTCAAGTGGTAAACTATTGCCTTGAACAAAATAAACTCAGGGACAGTGCCAACACTCTGAGTTCAAGCCCCAAAACCAGGGTACACACACACACACACACACACACACACACACACACACACACACACACACACACAATTCAACTAAGACCTCTTTCTTCATGGTGTCTATTTGCCCATTATAACACCACTGAATTATTGGTTCACTCAGGGAAATCTCCTAGCCTGTTTTTACTACTCTAGGTATTATTCTATGGAATAAATAAATTGTTCCATGGGGGTTCCACTCCTATTCATGAAGGACATGAACATTTAGTAGCTAGCTGATTTTACTTCTAAGCAATTCTATCTCTCTCAACTGTAAAGTACCGATTTTTACTTCATAAAGAAATACTAGAAATAAGGTTAAGCCCTGATAAATTACAGTGTATTAAATAAACATGAATTGTAGGTTTGGGATATTTACTTATTTGGGATATTTACTTATTTATTCATTCATTTATTCATTCAGTACTGGGAATTGAACACTGAGCTACATACATGCTAGGTAGGTCCTTTGTCACAGACCTATGTTCCCAGCCCACGAAACAATTCTAGCTTTATTCAGTGGCAGAGCAGATTGTCCTCACGTTTTGTTTTATTGGGTTCTCTGTTTGTTTGTTTGTTTTTCAGTCATGGGGCTTGAGCTGAAGACCTGGATGCTGTGCTTGAGAGCTCTTTTGTTCAAAGCTAGTGCTCTAGCATTTTGAGCCACAGAGCCACTTTTGGTTTTCTGGTGGTTAATTAGAGATAGGAATCTCATAAACTTTCCTGTCTAGCTGGCTTTGAACTGAAATCCTCAGATCTGAACCTCCTGAATAGCTAGGTTTACAGGTTTGGGCCACCAGCTCCCAGCTGCTCTCTTGTTTTTAATAGTCAGCGCTGAAAACCTGTTTTGTCCACCTTAAAGGGGCTGTGGACTCTTTACCCTTCCATATGTTTATGGATAGGCAGAGCTATCCTGGCTGAGTTTTATTGTCCGCAGTCTGGAGGAGGAAAGGATCTGGAAGCAGATGGGCTTTAATCCACTACCCTCTGCACCTTTCCTTGTGCTCTCTAACCAGGGATGAAATATCTATCCAATAAAATCCTTGGAATTTGTTTTCCTGGTTTCTAAAGGGGGAGTTTAAATCAAGATAACTGTACAAAACCACTGATTCAAGAAAACTGTCATAAATTCACACCTTGAATATGACAATAATAGAATCAAAGTTTAAAGTCAACTTCTCTTCAAAAGACAAGGGGGGAAACAGAATAATCTTTTTGAAAGAAGTCAAAGAAGCAAACCTCTTCAAATAACAAGATTGAATTATGACTAAAGTTCTGATTCAAATACTAACCTTTCATGTCTGCCAATCCTTCACAATGATAAAGAACTTCCTTTCCTGTTCTTATTCTAGTTGATCCACATTACCACATTATGAAGTAATCCCCAGTACTGAGTAATGAAAGAATTGATTTTTAAAAATATTTCCTCATATGTTATCCCTTACCTAAAATGTGTTTTCTTGCTCTGCCTCTTTTCTCCTGTCAGATCTAATCATATGGCTGTTGCCCAAGGAAGAGAAGTAAATGAGCCATATAAAGGTAAGAAGTTCACAAGACAGAGAAAATGAGGACAGAGCACCTGGGGTTGGTTTTATTAGACCCACTAGAAGGGAAAGAAAGTTTTGGAAGCCCTGAGGGAGGAGAGAAACATATCTTGAATCTTGCTATTGTCACACCTAAACATTCCTTTATCCTAGAAGCAGCACCAATGGGGAAAAAAAGAAAAGAAAGAAAGACATGGCAAGGCATAACACCTGGATCCTAAGCAAAATCAAAGGGACCAGTTGCCCATTTTCTATTGAGAAACTTGTCAGCCATGTTCTCTTAAACTAGTATGGTAGGTGTGAGGATAAAATGGTGTGGTGAAATAGAGAGGCCTCTACATTCATTGTTTAGCTCTTATTTTATAAGACTGTGTACCTGGGTTTATGGGAATATGGCTAAGAATTGATATCCTACTTGATCTGTGAAAGAGTCATTGAAATGAGGGATGACATATGACCTCCTAACAGTGACAGTGAAGTGGGCAGTCTAGGCAGAGACAAACTAGCACTTCCAAGTCCAGCACTATGCAAGTGAGATGAACTCATAGCAAAGACTGTGGGACTCACAGACCAAGATGGACTGAATTTCCACTAATATTCTAGAGACCTGCACAGCAAAACTATTACAGCTGAAGTAATTTTTATGTAGGGTAAAAACCAGCAACAACATGACGTTGTCTCCCATGTTTCAAGAGGGTATAGATTTCATGACACACTGACCAAGAATACTTCATCAACAGAGAAAGAAAGGATGAAAGCGATGTCCAGATACCCATCATGTCTCAGAAGGAAGTCAACAGGCACCCACAAAGGAGGAGAAAATGCACATCTGTTGCTTCCTATAAGTGCCATAAAGTTGTTGAAAATGAAGACCAGCCACCTGGGTAAAGCAAATGCTTGTTATAGCAAAAGAGTTGGCCATCATCACTTAGGTTTCAGCCAAGATTAAAGACCAACAGAGGAAGGGGGAAGTTGTTTAGTGAAAAATAGAAGGCTCAAGTATGTCCTGACTGGAGGCTATTGACCTGGAAAAGCTATGGGATAGCTAACTAGAAATGGAGCTCCCATAGGATTGGTAAAGACTATCCTTATTTGGATTTCTCTGTTTGTTGTGAGGTAAAAGTGGGCACAAAGATTAGAAGAGCTGGCAGTTATTAATCAAATCCTGGCCATTTTGGATCAATGCTAACAGAGTTATTGTTAGCTTCCTGGATTGCCACTGGAGGTAGAAATCTGGCTTTCCTGTGAATCTGATTTATAGCAGGCTGACTTCTGGGGATGTTTATTGTAGATAAGAGGTTAGTTCCCTGGCCAGGTTGCCATAGCTTATGACTAAGTTCTTTGTTAACATATGGACTGGCCAATGTCTATTTGTACACTTATTTTCTCATTGCACACAACGAACCCCACCACCCAGATGGCATATTGGAAAGAAAGATGATGATTTAAACCCAAGAAAAGATCAATCACTCTTTTGAAAATTTCAAATTTTGCCTTGATTGAATATCAGAGACTTAGTTAGCTAGCAAAAGACATTGTAAATTGGAAGAAACTAGTTGACAACTAACAACTGGATTTAATTTTTTGCTTTTTTTTTTGTTTGTTTTTGCTAGGAACAGAATTGAAGAGTTGAAAGCAAGATGAAATTGGATTGCATCCCCAATTTGTAATGGGCAAATATTTACTCCATTATATTTATCCAATATAATTAGACATCATTTAAAAAAGGAGGAATCTGATATTATGAAGTATTCAGAATGATAATAACTATCAAAATGATACATTTTAAGATGCTACATTCTAGAAAGTTGGTCAGCTCCACTCAAGATTTGTAAACAAGTAAAGATGAGTTATATTTATTTGAGGGCTAACTCCCCATAAAAATAACACACACCCAAATGCTCACAGATGTTGATAATGTAGGAAACACTTGTACATACCTAAGGCAATTTGTTTATAGATTTTAAGTATTGGAAAAAATCAGATATTGCAGCTCATTTTCTCTCAAGAACATACACATCGCAAATGAAGAGTTCTCAATTTTGACCCTGGTGACAGTCATATCTAACTTCTAGATGGGGAAAATTGAGTTAGAAAGTTATTTAAAAATTGTTCATGAAAATTTTAGGCCATATCATCTAAGCAGGCTGTTCTAGACAAGTGTTGTCAGTGACCAAGGCTCATGCATAGTCAGACTTCCCACACTAGAACCATTATTGCTCTGCCTTTTCACTGCCACTTTGAGAATCCAGCTCTGGGAGCTGAGGTTATATAAAAAAAAAAGAATATTTTGCTCTGGGCTTGCTGTGGTTAGTTTGAAGATGAAATGAGATCTCATAGAGCACCTTTGTGTTCTACAACTCAAAATCACTTCTTATTATCAACAAATGGTAACAGTAATTAAACATCAAGCAATGAATGCTCACTTTGAACACATCTCCGGAATTCTAATTCTTTAAAGCCGTGTTCTACCCTGACAGTCACATTCTGAAATCTTCTAATGCTACAAAAAAACCCACAATGATGTCTTATGCATTCCATACTGATATTACAATAGTGTAGCAGAATAATTTTAAGGGTTTTTTCCACTTGATAATTGTACTTTTGCTTTTGAAAATAATGACCCTCAATTATTCCAGTGTGAGATGCATTCATTTTATTATATTCCTACATTCGTATAGATATTACAGGGTTTTATTGAAGTCCTCTGGTAAAAACACAACTGTTTTATTTTTCTCAATTGTGCTTTTTGTTATATGACTTTGCACATATAACGACATTTTTGCACATATAATGCACTTGTTCTTTTATTCACTGAAAAATAAACATCAAGATGTTGCTCTTGCAACTGCTATTTTTTTTCTTATTAATCTATCAAACATACAGGAAGGTGATTAATATAAATAATACTTGATGAGTTATTTATCTGGTATCTAAAAAACTCACCTATCACTGCAATAAGTGGCAAGCAAGCCAAGCTGATGCTAGTCACTGCCTCTCACTGACATTCTAGGAAGAACCCAGTCCCTTTGTCTCCACATCAAGTTGTTGCCCACTCTTTTCCCCTTTGTCCTCTTTGTTCATTTAGCTGCTGTCCAGGAGCACACGTGATGAAACTAGAATCTCCCAACAAATCCAGTATTCTCCATAGACACTTCTTGTGCAATAACAAGTACTAGTCATTAACACAAGTTTTAATCATAAGTTACCACCAATAATGTGTTTGTCTTGGTGTTATTTCAGTGTAAATCAGGTAGTGCAGCTCGCTTCCAAACAGAGTGCTAGATAGGGATATTAAACATTTCCCCACAGCCCATATCCTAAGGGCCTGGTCATTTGCATTGGAAAGTGATAGAACTTTTGAGAGATAAGCAATAGTGGGAGCATGTCTTGGAGGGGGGGATATCAGAAATGTACCCTTTTCATCCTTTCTCAGTCTCTTTGTTTCCTAACAGCCAAGCAAGCACCAGGATGATTCCTTTATCATGCATTCCTGCCATGGTGTACTATGCTGCTGCAGACCCAAAGCAACAGGACCAAACATCAACTTAAAATGAAACATCTGAAACTTTGGCGGATGTGATCTTGATTGGATGTCATTTCAGGCATGGTGAACAAAGAATTGAGCAAAACACACATGAGTAATGAGAGAAGCAGAGCTCCAAGTTCCCTAGGAATCCTCTCTGGGAAAATTTATTCTTTTTTTTTTTTTTTGGCCAGTCCTGGGGCTTCGACTCTGGGCCTGAGCACTGTCCCTGGCTTCTTTTTGCTCAAGGCTAGCACTCTGCCACTTGAGCCACAGCACCACTTCTGGCCATTTTCTGTATATGTGGTGCTGGGGAATCGAACCCAGGGCCTCATGTATATGAGGCAGGCACTCTTGCCACTAGGCCATATCCCCAGCCCCTCTCTGGGAAAATTTAAAGTTGATTTATGGATTGAGGAGAGGGTCAGAAAGCATTCCTCCTACAGGACACATCCTTTATGACAGACAAATTTGAATGACAGATGGTGATTACAATTTTTCAGCTTCCTATATCCATTCTGATAATGCATACTGTTATAATATAAATGCTATGCAGTATATAAACATGAGGCCTTCATTAGGAGTTTATCCTCAAAATTCATGTAGGGATATCTAAATGCAGTACTACACATGTGTCTTATTTTTCTGAGCAAGTATCCTTGTTGTCAGGTGGCCCACAGGACATCTATCAGTACTTTTTGATGATCATAAGGCAGAGAGTTAAAAGGGGTCTCAGAATGGTCCTAAGGCAGTGGCAGACCTGTGGGCTTGTTTTACAAGTGGCTCTGGAAACAGTGAACCCAACTCTGCCTGCCTATCTCCAAACCATGGTCAGACATGAACCTTTTCCCTTACTAATTTGATTTTTAAGGCATTTTGTCTTAGTGATAGACAGCAACACAGTGAGTAACTTGGGAATCTAGCATGTCCCCATTTTTCTGGTTGTGGGGACGCTCTCTTGTCATCCAGCTGCCTGTGAGGGTGGAAGAGAGAATGGGAATGGCAGACCCTCTGACAGGTAACTTCTGGGCAGGACTGCACCCATTTCATCAGTTAGTGGTCTGAACCAACTTCAAAGGAAAATGAAGAAACATCGATGAACACACGAATGGACAGTGAATACTTGTGCCACATGGGATAAGTTTTTGATTTTTTTAAATCTGTAAGGCCTCTGTTTCCACTTCAAAATTATTTTTTTAAGTGTCTCTAGGCACAAAAGGAATATATCTTACGTTTTAAAATAGAATATTATCATGAAAATATGTATGTATAGACTTTGAATGAAGATGGAGAGCCATCTTCTTTGGATTAAGGAAAAGAACACAGAGAGAAGAAAGATTTGCCAAACAAATTGTCAACAGAGGTGCCCAGTAAAACTCTATTTTAGCGTCCTTCACAAAAGATTCTCCTTATGACGTTATAGGGTGTAAATTCATTACCTGAAAAATAATCATTATTTCACAACTAATGGATGTAATTGCATTATATTGGGTAAAATCAGAATCTAAACAGGAAAACTAAGCAAGCCCTTTAAAGAGAGGAAAGGGAGCTTTTAAATTGGGAAAAATGTAGCCTGCATGGGAGGAATGTAAGATAGAGAAGATAATTTATTTGTGTTGTTGATGTTATTTTTCTTCTCAAAATTAGAATGCTTAAGGATAATAAATAAGTAGAGAAATTCCACTAATAACTGTGGTATCTATCTGAAAATACTAATTAGAGTTGTTTTTGTTTTTAGTACCCTGAATTATCTTTTACTTCAAGAATCAATTGTTCATTTAATGAGCTAAGGAGATGATTGTCCCTGCTTCTCTATACACATTTTAGGTGTTTAAATATTTTAGTATAGTTCCATTGTTGCTTATTGCTTTATATATCTACATCCCTTTTGCTTCCCTGTATTTCAGGGATCCTTAAATGTATTCTGAGGTTTTCCACTTCTGTCAATCATCTTTCTAAGGCAAACACGATATAATAATATTGACTCTACCTTGTAAAAAGTACAGAAATAGTTTATTTTATCTGAAAAATGTAATGCACGTTCATATTCATGTATGTAAAACACTGTTTTATTCATAAACATAAGAGTAGCATAAATTTCAGGGACAAATAGTCCATCTTTCAATAGCCTCTGTTAACTGAAACAAACATAAACTAAATCTACCTCCATAAAAGAGTGATGAAAGTAATAAAAGTTTGGCTCAGGGCTGGGAATATGTCCTAGTGCTAGAGTGCTTGCCTTGCATGCATGTAGCCTTGGGTTTGATTCCTCAGCACCATATAAACAGAAAAAGCCAGAAGTGGCTCTGTAGCTCAAGTTTCAGAGTGTTAGCCTTGAGCAAAGAGAAGTCAGGGACAGTCAGGTGCTCAGGTGCAAAAAAAAAAAAAAAAAAAGTTTGGCTCAGCCTCTTCAGTATATAGTGGCCTGCATCTGAATCTGATGTTTACATCAATTTTTACCAAAATATGAGAGAATATCCTTGTAACTAAACAACTTAGTCTCAGCCAATCATAGTCAGGCTCTGTCCCTCTTAGGTTGAATGGTTTGTTGTTTTACTCGGAATAAATAGTTCTAGTTGTAGTATGAGAGACTAGTCCTTGATTTGCCAAAACTGAGCCATGTCACTCTGTGTATAACATATAAGTTGACATGCCTTAGACAATATATGTACTCAGTAAATATTTGTATACACACACACACACACACACACACACAAGTGCATAGTGCTACAGGATTTTTTTCTTATAAAATTGACTGGCCTACTTACAGTGGAGGGATCTTTCTAGCTAGATTTCTCCCCAGAGAATGCTGTTTTTGTTTTAATTGAAGAGTGGTTATAAAAGCTAATTGACTATTTGCATTTGAAGAAAACCATTCTCACCTTCCATCAACCCTAAACCCTGAGTGGCAATCAGTGTTTAGAGGCTTCTACCTGTACTCAAGGCTTAAAAGAAGTGAAACTTGAGATTAAGATATCTGGCTTGTCAGATACGTACTAAGGCTTTTCTTTAATGAATCCAACTCAGACAAGTCAGTAATTAATGCCATAAAAAATTCACTTCCACAAAAACTCAAGTGAAAGATGAAAAGACATATTAAAGAGTTATATTGGAAGAAGGACTATTCAAGTTTATTAATTTTTAAAAAGTTATTCAATGCAATTTGTCATTGAAACAAAACAAAAAATATAAGTACTTGATGTTATATAGATAGATGTTCAGTACGGACATATTAATACTTAAGAAACATGGTAAGGGATTTTGAGGGCAAAACAAAATGAGTCAAAGTTCTTGTTAAAGAGATTCTGAAACATTTTAATATACATAATTTTATTACAATCTTTTTTTAAAAATGCAACTTTCTAAAACAAATCAAAATTTGTGATACTCATTCCTTCGAAGTTTGCTGTGCTACAAGAAATTAAAGAAACCATTAAATATTTAGGAACATTCAACATCAAATGCTTTAAAATCTTAGTGTATGTAGTAACCCCTCAAAAAGCTACAATCTGCATTAAAAATATTTTCTCTACAAAGAATCTCATCAGCTATACAAAAATCTGTACAGTTTTTATACTGAAGCTAATGCTGAGCTTGAATTCACAGTCTTAGCCAAGCAATTGCCCAAAAGCACACACACATTCCACACACGATCCCCAGTTACTCATCTTCACCCTCTTCCTTCTCTTCTTCATCTTCTTCCTCTTTTTCCTCCTGTTCCTCATCTTCTGGTTCATTCTTCTTTGAGCCAACTGGCCTACCAGGGCTCTTCTTTCCTGCTTCACTTTTGTCCTTGGCCTGGTAGGCAGCAATATCTTTCTTATATATCTCCTTGAGTTTAGCTGCTTTCTGCTGATAAGGTTGCCTATCTTTGACTGATAGTTCAAACCACATCTCACCCAATTTCTTTGCAGTATCACCAATGGAGCAGTGTGGGGTGTGTGTGGGTGGGTGTGTGTGGGTGTGTGTGCACGCACACTCACTCTTCATCTGTGGGTAATATTCTGAGCAAAACAGGAAGAAAGCAGATGGTGAAGGCAGATGGTGGTCTTTTCAGAGCATCAGGATCTTTTTTTCTTCCCCTTCTTATCACCTTTGGGAGAAGTGTAATTTTTCATCTCCCAGTGGTAGTGAGCTTTGTCATTTTTTTGCGATGTCTGCAAACTTCCACCTTTCCTTGGCAGACATGGCCCTCCATCTCTCTGAACACTTCAAAGAGTTCTGATGCTTCTTCGTTTGCTCTTCCCAGCAGGTCTATGTGAAGAAGGTGTACACGGACATCTTACCCTGCTGGGTCCCACTGGGCAGAGCTTCTCTTCAGATCCTTGCAAGCACCTGGCTTCCATGAAGACACAACTACCCAGGACTCCAGAGTGAACTTCTAAAGCCTTAAAGCATAATACATATTTAATATGTGAGAGTAGTCAACAACTTTAATAAGTCAATTGGGTTAAAATATAGGTATGGGGAAACATGATTTAATAATGGGCCAGAAAGAAAACCTGTACTAATTTCCAATTTGTTATTGACTAAAATGTCACAAAATTAATTCATTCTCAATTAGGTAGAAAGACCTGGTGAGGAAGGAAATGCATTACTGCTAAGTTAAATTAGGTAATTCCATAGACATATTCACTTTAGAAACATATCCATTATCTAAAAATGACATGTCAAATAGTATAAACATGTGTAGGAGACAGAAATTTCAATTCTTAAAAGAGGATACTGTTTAAAAGGAAATGTACTCAACATCTGGCTTATATAACTGTAACTACTCTGTACATCATCTTTACAATAAAAAATTAAAAAACATTTAAAAAGAAAAAAAAGAAAGAAACCATGTATACACTTCCTCAACAGGCAGCTTCTCAGGTGGTTCCCAATGGACTTTAACTCCTGGTCTTAGATCTTTCCTCTAACATAGTCTGACTCACCTAGAGATTTGTTTCCCCTATGTAAGATCCAATACAAGTAGTGAGGTATCAATTCTGAGAGTAGGTCACTATAAGACTGCAATCTCCCTTGCTTATTCTCTGTGAACTCCTTCCATTCTTGCTGTAGAGGAAGCTGTTGGCCATATTAGGAATGGTGCCACTGAAAGAGGCGAGCTTCTGAAGAGGTTTCCCTAAAACCTGAGATGACACTTGGTTGCAAACTCTAGTGTAATACAAACTTTGGATTTTAATCAGCATGGAAAAATCATGGCCAACTCTCAGGAAAAGGTGTGATTAAAATGATCTTTTAGTGAAATCTAGTGTAAGAGCCATCAAGAGACAAAATAGAGGGTGTGACTTGGCTAAGATGTTGCAGTTGTGGATAATACCCAAACTAAATTGATAGGAAATCCCTTCTTCTTTTGAGCTGCGAACACACTTGTTTCTGTCTTAATAATAGTATTCATCCAAAGTGTATTACACTTTTTTCTGTTCTTTTGTTTTCCTTCCCTGTAGATACAGCTCTTTCTGAATATGTGCTATCTTGAATACTTGAATTCCCCAGGGCCTGACACAATCTGAGCCTGACACAAGCAAATATTCAACAAAATGCTGTTGAATGAATAAATGAATAAGGGGCTTTTGGAATATTTAAGACATATAGTGAATATGCCTTCAACCAAAGGACTGAGCAGAAATGGAGGAAAGGATGGTCATCAGAGCCAGTGAGAAAAAATAATCACTAGAATATGGTGACTGAATGAAGGAAAGAGAAGACACAAGCACTGTGACAATAGCTAGCCAAAATAATACATTTGAAGACAAAAGCCTGCATTGGTATAATGAGAGTGCCAACCAGGAATCTCATCACCCCTTTTCATTTTTCCAGCTGATATTCATTGGAGTCTAGAAGTGAAGTGGAGGATAGGAGTAGTGGAGGATCAGGAAGAAAAAGGTATGATTACCTCACTTTATAATATAAGAAAACATATTTAAAAGTGTATAGCAAATAACAAGCCCAAGAATAAAAGACAAAATTTAAGATGCAGGAAAGTGATGAAACGTGCCTAAGCTTTGGATACTTTGGCAAGATTTTTAAAGATGCTTCTAATTTTCTTTTGTTTTTAAATTCTACTCTGGTTAGTTGATTAGCTTATGTCTTGAGGCAGACTCTTGCTATGTATTACAACCTAGACTTGAATTCACAATCTTCATGCATCAGCCTTCCAAATACTAGGTCTACAGATGCACTTCACTGCCGCAATGAAGATACTTCTAACTGTAAAGGTCTCTAAGATTTGACATAAATCCTATGCACTTTGAAAACAATTATGTTTTGTGAAACACATCATAGTTTATAGAATAACCTCAGAGAGCATGAGCACAGGGCATTCATGTGTGGGTCAATGAAAATATTGTGATCAATCTATTTCAAGAGAATTGCAACTATCAAATGTCCAATCTCAAGGGAAAAACAGAGGCAAAGATTGTACTCTAGACAGCAAACTGAGTATCAGACCATTCCAGAAGAATGTGGTATTGATACACTTTATAGAATTTTAATGCCAATATATTCTGGCAATAATGAAATAGCTCATAATTGAGGAAAGAAAAAATATTAACAAAATCTTCCACAAAGATGACATGAATGTACAGATATTTGTTAGAAATTATTTTGTTCATTTTGAAACATTTTGAAGTATTTCTGGGTTATATCAAATTACCAAGCTTATAATGGTCCTGGGGATAAACTAGTGATTTAGGATGGGCTTATTTCCACTCCTACAAGTAGAGGAATTTTGTTTGGTTCATGGACTGAGGTCTAGTTCCAGAATGCAGTGACTCAGTGGACAGATCATAGCTCAGCCAAATGTCAGCCTTGATAAATTGAATCTAAATTGAGAAGTTTCTAACTTTCCAGTATCACTTAGAAATGCTCCATGGTGGGAAGGCAAGCTGAAATAAATCCAGATGCTTCTCCATCTTTCTACTCAACCATAGCCTCAGTCACTTGTTGCTACCAATAAATGTGCTAACCCAGGACAGCTGAGGGCTAGGACCTTGATCTTCACATTAGGGTTAGTGTTCAAGAAATGTTGAAAGGAAAAGTTGAATTTCATTCTTGTGCTGAAGCTACTATGAAAGTATTGCTGTTTGGACACCAGTTTGTTATGATCATCCTGGAAGATAAAGGCCTGTCCAACCTCTGAATGTATCTCTGCATAAACCTAAATCTAATGGCTTTAATTTATGTGCAGAACATAGAAATGCCTTGAAAAGAATAAATACTAGAAATAAGCATTTTTAGAACAAGAAGACCTCAAGCACAAAATCAGTGGGTGATTGGAATGCCTCTTTCCCACTGCTCCATGCTGTGAACAGAATCAAGCTTACTTTCCAGCTACAAAATCACATAAACACATTCCATTTTCTAATACCTCCTAAAAAACATAACAAAACACCACATATCAACAACTCGAAAATGTTGTCATAAAAGTGACTTTGAAATAATTGAATGTGTATTCATGTGTTTTTCTTATACAATTGAATACAAATCTATACAAGGAGAATGAACCATGTGTATGAATTCCTTCTAGTAAGATTATTGGGTCCAAAGTAATGGTAAAGTTGGCTCAAACCTATAATCCTAGCTACTCAGGAGGCTGCGATACAGAGGATTACAGTTCAAAGTTATCCTGGGCAGAAAAGTCAGGGAGACTACAACTTCAAAATTGCTGGCATAAAGCCAGGCTGAATCATGGCTCAAATTGCAGAGTGCTGGCCAAGCAAGCACATCAGGAAGAATGAGGCTCTGAGTTCAACGCTGGTTCAATGCTGGAAAAATCTCATATTTCTTATATATCAGAACATAGTCATGCTCTAATTTTAATGACCACGAGCTTCAACAACCAGTTTGTGCTCTCCAATTAGGTTTGTTTCAGAAATTCTGGGACCCTAATCAAAGAAATGTTCTTTGAGGCCGGGCTAATGCTCATAGAAAGAACATCCCAAATGGAAAACTTCATGCCAGTGATTGAAACACCAATACAACCTCTTATAAAGAATCTGACTTCATGAGTTCAATTAAATTAGTCATCCCAAGATTCCGCATCTCTTTCTTGGACTATTTGATGAAAGAAAGGTTAAAGTCGGTACATGGTTTTAACTGTGGTAGAAAATAAGTTACTATTTATTTTGCTTGCCAAGAAAATCAATAGTGTTTCTCTCTTTTTCTTTCCACTCACTCTCTGGCTTAAGAAATAAGTCCATGTATAAAAACTTTCCTGTGATTCATGGGCTAGTTTATGATTAGGAAAGTAATTTGGTCAGCTCTGATCCAAGTGGCAAATGAGAACTCAGGCCTCTAGGAAGGACTTCTCTCTGATATCTTTAAAAACTATTTTTGTGACTGTTTCCTACAGTTGCAAGGAAACTGTCCTTATTGTATAATAAGTTTTCTGAATCCCAGGTGAGAGACAGGATGTGTAGAATGGTTCTCACTGCCCTTGGCTGTTATTTTTACATCACAATAGGAAAAGAGAAAGCTAAGCTCAAGACCTACTAAGACTTTCACATTAGAATATGGGGCATTAAAGCAAACTTAAGAAAATGGAAAAATCTCCCATGCTCCTGGATTGGGAGGATTAACATTATGAAAATGGCAATATTGCTCAAAGCTATCTAGAAATTCATAGCAATACCCATCAAAATCCCAACAACATTTTTCAATGATATAGAAGAATTGATCCTAAAATTCATATGGAATAATAGAAGACACCAAATAGCAAAAATAATTCCTAGGATGAAGAACAGTGCTAGAGGAATATCAGAATCAAATTTCAAGCTCTATTACAAAGCCACAGTTACAAAAACAGCGTGGTACTGGCACAAGAACATTCCTGAGGAGCAATAGATTAGAATTGAAGACCCAGAAATGTTCCCACAGACCTATGGCCACCTAATCTTTGATAAGGGAGCCAAAATAATCAGATGGAAGAAAGACAGCCTCTTCAACAAATGGTGCTGGCAGAATTGACTGTACACATGTAGAAAAATGTTTTACATTATCCTGTACCAGAAACATCTCCAAATGGATAAAAAAAAAAAGTAAGAACAGATATCTAAAAATAATACAGGAAGGGATAGGGGAAACAGTAGGACTCCTTGACACAGGTTGAAACTTCCTAAAAAAGACCCAGAAACAAGATTATTACAAGGAACAATTAAATTTCTTTATTTAAATATGGGTGTTGGTCTTGTAGAAAATAAGGAAATAACCAACCCTCTCGTCAAAGGCATGGCTCAGGTGGTAGAATGCCAGCCAATGTGTGAAATCAAGTCTCAATCTCAGACAAAACATTTTTCTAAATTTTTTGCTGGTACAAGGCTTGAATTCAGAGCCTCGGGCTTGCTGGGCTTTCTTGCTTGGCTAGCACTTTACTGCTTGAGCCATGCCTCCAGCCCAGTTTATCTGGTTATTTTGTGCTTAAGGCTAGCCTTCTACCACCTGAGCCATAGCTCCACTTCCCACTTTTTGGTGGTTAATTGGAGATAAAGGTCTCATGCATTTTCTTGCCTGAGCTGGCTTTGAACCATGATCTTCAGATTTCAGCCTCCTGAGTTGCTAGGGTTACAGGCATGAACCACCAGTGCTTTCCTGATTCTATTGAATACTATGGCAGAGATTAGATAAGGAAAGAGAATAAGGAATTTTTAAATTTCATAATTCCTAAAGAATCATATGCCCTTGAAGTATTATTATTTAAACAAATAAAGCTTCTCTGTAACAACAAACACATAATCACAAAACATACACACATGAAAAGCCAGTCACCACTGGCTTTACTGGGTGTGATTTTACATTTTATCAGTAAGAATAAGCTGTCCAAGCAACATGCTTAGTTTATTACACCTCTAAACCATTTTTCAAGCTTTTGTGTCATTATCAATGTGTCAAACACAATCTGCTGCATTGTCAAGATTACATGAGAGAAACATAATTCTATCTCTAATACCTGAATTGGTAATTTGTACCACATGCTTTCTTTGAAAATATATCTGAGGTTTGATTAAAATACAGAATCACATTTGCAGACCTGAATACAGAGTAACCTGCAGAAATTAAGAAAAGAAAAATATATATCCTTCAACTTTGCTCCCCATTTTATGGGAACTGAACAGAGGTCGGAGAGGGAAGGAGTGTAATGGGAAAGTACAGCAGAATCAATGACGTCTCCATAACATGACAGATTGCACTAAAAATGAATTAAAGAATTCTGTTGTGTGTGGTAGAGGCAGGAAAATGTTAGGGTCTTTCTTCATAAGGCATTTCTTCTTCTTTTGTGAATAGTATCAGTAATATCTAAGGACAATCTATATCAGAATAATCAGTTGAATACCTACAAAGTAATTTTGTTCTACACCCTACCTTCAGGCCATATGAAATCACTTCCCCTAAATGTAGAACCTCAAGTGTGTATGCAGAACAAATTTCTCAGGTAATATGAAAGCACACAATTGCTTGATCTAAGTAACAATGGCAATTATTATTGCACTGTAGCTGACATCAATTGAACGCTTTCTCTTTTCTATCTTCAGTATTACTTATTATTATTACTTACCTGGAGCATTACCTGGCCCCTCTCGTGGCATCCCCAAGTGTGTATTTATTTCCCCATCCCACCATCACAGCAGCTAGAGCCTCTTAGGAGGTGAGTCATCGGTCTGACTGTACTCCCTAAAGATTCTTCATGACTTCCCTTCCCCTTCAGAATGGAATCCAAAGAGAATTCCATAGCCTTCATTAAGACCCTGCATCCAGTAGACTGCCTACTTCTTACCGCAACCTCCCTTCTGTCATAGGAGCCCCAGTTTCCACTTGTCCCTTGGAGGGAAAGGACGCTTTTCCCTGCAGTTCTTCACACTTACTATTCCCTTATTCTGGGAAAACTCTTCCTTGTATTATGACAAACTTTTACTCTCTCAAAGAAATTTACTTCCTCAAATAAATATTCCCTATTAAGAGCTGCCTTTATAGGAAGCAATCTCCAAGATGGTGCCTACAGCATCCACCTCCTAGTTTTCCTTGTCCTTTGGCATAATTTACTCTTAGATAATAGAGGAAGGCAATGCTGAGGGGAGTCACTTGCATGATTAGGTTTTGTAAACTATTACTTTCATCTTGCTGGAAGATTCTCTGTCTCATTGGCCCTGATAAGAGAAGTGGCCACATTAAAGAGGCTCATTTAACAAAGGAGCAGAAGCCTCTGGCCAGCAGTGAATATGGCCCAAAGCCTTCAGTCTAACAGCTACCAGAGGTCAAGAGCAACATTAGGAAACGTTGAAGTGGGTTTTTTCTTTTTTTTTCTCCAGAAGGGATCCTTACACTAATTGAGTCCTTGATTATATCGTCAGTGATTCTGAAGATAAGCCATGCCCAGATTTCTGATTAACAGGAACTCTGAGAAGATTAGTGGGTTACCAAAATGTTGGGTTTAAGTAGATATCAACGTCTGCATCAGGATCTGCTGAGCCTCTGTCTCCCTTCCTCCCTCACTCCATATCCCACTTCCTTCTTATTCAGAGGCCAGAGTAAGCATGTTTGCATTTATTATTTCTCCAGTATGCTGGAAGCATGGGGGAAAATCTAAAAGAAGTAAAGGTAAGGACCTTATTGTCAGGGGAAAACCATAGAGCCCCTTCTGTATTCTTTGATCTACCTTTCCTCAGATCATCCTAGTACCATCTGAACTTAGTATTTAGCAAGTCCTACAATGGCGGTAACAATGCTTATTGTGTGTGGAATCATTTTCCAGAGGTCTTCCAAGTTCATAGATGTGAGTTTCTATAGAAAACATTGTGCTTTTAGCATAAAAGAAAAAAAACAACATAGTTGTGAATCAGAAAGTTACATCAGACAGATTCTGGCAATTCCCTTAAATGTTGATCACACTACTAATAAATAACAGGCAATAGTGGCCTTTTAAAAGAGCAGATTCATATTTTAAATGTCAGTAAGCCAGGACATTTCTTATTCCCCTCCCCTTTAAATACACACTTAATATGGTGGAACTTTTAAGGGACTTGGTCTCTGTCTTCTAGATAAGAGCAGTTAAGCAGTGCAAAAATTCTATTATGCAGAAAAAATGGTCCTGCTTGACTGAGAACAGTTCAATTAATATTTATTTGAAATCTAAAATTATTTTAGGGCCAGATTATGCTCTCTATATGAATTGCACTTAAATCATATTATTCACAGAATTCTTTATATTTTATCATTATACTCTTGTCCCTATAGCACCCAAGTAGATGAAAAACTTTTTCAAATCATTTTCTTTGTTAATGTTTTTCCCAGAGAAACTATAATGAATGGGCTACCTGCTACATGCCCTGTTCCATGCTAACAGCTTATCATGTTATTCTATCAGCATGGTTAGAGAGGTATTATTATCTGCAATTGGCACAAGGTCACAGAGCACTGACCTTGGGCTGTGTTGAGCCCACAGATTCTAAAATCTATATAATCTTGATATTCTTTGATTCTCCTAATTCTGGTGGCTTACATTCTGGTGACTTACATTGGGCTGCACAATTTGAAAGGCTTCTTCAGTATTGGAGCAGAACTAATACTGTGTTTTATAATATTTTGTTTCTATTCTACCTGTAAACACATTACTGTGTTTTAGGTAAGTAGCTATGACCTTCCACAATACCAAGAACTTGTTTTAAAAGATTTCTTAATTTTAAAAGTTTATTTTATATAAAATGTTTTCCTTCTCTCCTCTGTATTTAGAATCCCTAAGTATCAGGGACCTACATGAAAGCTCTTAGAATTGTTCTTTTCTCCATCTTATTCATGTTTTCTGCAAGTCCATGTTCACTGCACTTTTTTTAAGCCACCATCACAGATCCACAGATCACCCATATTCTTGTAATGACAGTACTCTACATCTCTTTTTTTTCCTTTTTTTAAAAAAAATTGTTTGCATGTCTGTGGGAGGGGTGTGGCTCCTGGAGGACTCTGGTGCAGTCCCAGAACTTTATTGCTCAAGGCTAATTTCTATCACCTAAGCCACAGCTCCACATCTGCCCTTTCTGCTGGTTAATTGGCAATAATCTCACAGAATTACCTACCCAGGGTGGCTTTGAACTACAATACTCAACTTTCAGACTCTTGAGTAGCTAGAATTACAGGCATGAGCCTCTAGCACTTGGCTTCTACCTGATTTATCACCTCTAGAAAATATGAAGTCTCCACAAGGATTTTTGTCTCCTGCAGGAGGAGAGTTCACATCATAGGGGCCAGTGAGAGAAGAGAGAGGGGAGGGGAGAGGAGAAAAGGGAGGGGGAAGAGGAGAAAGGAAAGAAAGGAGAAAATGCCTGTTATCCTACACTTGCATAACACCTTAATTCTCTGTGTACTTATTTATGAACTGCTTTAGGACAAGCTTGGTGTAATGGAAAATACTCCAGTAAGAAGCAAACATTACTTGGAGAGTGGCAGAACTCTGGTTTATTGTGCCAGCATTCCCAGAGGACTTCCTACTCCTAAGTCTGAGCCCCTATCAACAGAAGTGCAAGCCTTTTATAGAGCATAGGCATATCTCGATGGTTAGTTCCTTGAAACTTACTTGCAGTCACTTTTTTTTTTTTTTTTACCAGATTTAGCTAGTTCTGATAAAGGAAGGTTTTCCTTATCAAAGGCACCTGACTTGTGGGCACAAGATGAAGATTAACTGAGAGTTTCATCACACACTCTTAGCAGAGTAGGCCATGTATCATTATTATATTGCAAAAAATGAAAAAGAAGAAGAAAAGCAGAGGATCAAGAAAGACATGTCTCTTCACAGCTATGAGTGACACTATGGGATAGGGAGGCTTCTAGAGATAGAAAACTCATAGTCCCCTATCAGAAGTCCAAAGAGAAGCCTAAGATTATTAATACTAATAAATTACTGGTGCTAATGTTAATACTAATATCAATAATGATATTATTTCATTTGTATTCTTATGGAACTTACAGATATTTGAGTTGCTTGAACACAGTGTGAAAAGTTTATTTTCGGTTTAAAATACTGACAGTTAACCAGGCACTGATGACTCATATCTGTAATCCTCAGAAGGCTGAAATCTGAGGATCATGGTTCAAAGCCAGCCCAGGCAGGAAAGTCAATGAGACTCATCTCCAATAAACTATCAAAAATCCAGAAGTAAAGTTATGGCTCAAGTGGTAGAGTGCAAGCCTTGAGCAAAAGAAGCTCAGGGACTGAGCCCAAACCCTAAGTTTAAGCCCCAGGACTTTCAAGGAAAAACAAACAAGAAAACCCTAGTGGTTAGAATTTAATATGACTGATTTTAACTAGATCAAATATTCTGGTAGATCCACTCATGTAAGTTATAATTAGTATAGATTTTATGATGTTTGTCTGGCCATTGAGATGCACCTAAATATATTGTTTTCTTAAGTGACCCTTTCTGGTGGCAATTTTCAGAACACAGTAAAACTATCCCACTGCACTCCAATTCAGGGAATTTATGATTATGACTCAGAAAAGTCTCACCTTTTGAGTACCCTTGGCATTGACATGGAAGTCATTTTCACTTTCAGCATCCTATATCTTCATGAAAATAAAGACGTAAGAAAACTTGAAAATTTCTCATGGTGACAAATCTGTGTCTTCAACTCCCAGCTTCCAATGATCCCAATAGATGTTAGTTCTGTTATGGTTTGATGTGAAAGGTCTCCCTAAGCTCACACGTTGAACTGTTGGGTCCCAGAGTGTTGGGGTCCATCTCCCCCCCCCTGGATGGAAGGGGCTTGATGCACCTCCCCCCGCTGGGGAATGCGGCCCTTCCACCCTCTCTACATTGGAATCCGGAGAAACCGGTTGGGCAAATAGCCCCCCAACTCAGCCGGCAGCCAGCCCGGCGCCTACCAGCCCCGCCCTGGTTCGGCGCGCTCAGAGTGAAAATAGCCCTTGGAGGTCATGTGACAGCTCTTGGCCTATCGGAATCCTGGCCAACCCCCTTCCTTCGGAATCATCTCCCCTTGACCTTCTCTCAATAAAGTTAGTTCGCTCTCAGAAGCCAACTCCATGGTCTATGTACGCTAGCTCCCAGGGAAGGATAGCGGCCACATTACCACGTAGGTCACGCGCACGCCAGGCCGGAGTGACCCCTACATCTCACTCTAACTTACCTGCAGGCTGAGGGTTAGGGGAGAGGACGATACGAAGGGTAATAAGAGAGAAAGAAATAAGCATCCGAGCCGGGTCAGAGAAAAAACCCCAACACCAGAGGAAGATGATATTGATAGTTCTATAATCTGGAGGAGGCAGAGGTTAGAATTAGAAGTCAGGTCATGGTCTTTAAGAGGATATTGAGACTCTGGCTTCTATTTCTTTCTTTTTTTTTTTTTTACTTTTTCCTGCTGCCATGAGGTGACCAGCATTGCTCCATAACCCTGCCTTATCTCCATCATATTCTGCTTCACTGTAGGCCCCCAAACCATAGAGCCAACTGAACATGGATTAAAACCTCTCAGAGCACATGTCAAAACTAAACCTTTCCTCCTTTTAAGTGTTTATTGCTGATATTTTATCATGAAATGCAGTATCCTGGCCACCCAGGATTAGCACCCACTACAAGAAAGTCACCAGCACTCAGTGAATCAGGCTAGGAGTCCTTATTTAGCTGTGCACAGCATCTTCTCTCCACCACTGGGATGGTAAAGAACAGCAATGAGCCACCACAGGGCTGGATTTTTAAAGGTAGAAGCTATGCATTCTACAGCAGGTGGTCACATAGCACTGATGCTGGGGCTTAACACAGGGGATAGAACAAGTCACAAATGGGTTAAGCAAGCCATTTACAGAAGCAGAATTTCGTGGTCAGGTTGACCTAATGGCATCTTTATTTTAACAATCGTTACCATGTTCCTCTAATATCAACTGAGCAAGAATGAGTGGGCTAAAACAATCCAGTACTCAATCATAAGTGGATCAACCTAACAGTAGCCATGGCATTTCTGTATCTCCTACTATGGTTGCTACCTAAATACAAAGAGGAAAAAGGACATATATATATATATATATATTATATATTATATATTATATATATTATATTATATTATATTATATATATATATATATATTATATATATATATATATGTTTCTGCCACTGCTTTATTTAGAGAAATGCTGGAGGTAATTGGTCCCCAAAGGTATGTATGCATAGAGACTTTATAAAAAGGACAAACTCCTAAGAACAACCTACTACACAATTTCTTTTTGTTTTCTTATTTATTGTCAAAGTGATGTACAGAGAGGTTACAGTTTCATACGTTAGGCCTTGGGTACATTTCTTGTACTGTTTGTTACCTCCTCCCTCATTCCCCCCTCCCCTTTTCCCTCTCCCTCCATGAGCTGTTCAGTTGGTTTACACACTACATATATTTTTAAGTGTCAAAGTACAAGGCACTAGTCACATGGGTGGGGTTGCAGCCCTCTAGCATGGAGTCACCAAAATGGAGTTATAGAAGCCAAGAATAAACTCTAAGACAGTGAAATTTTACAAGCCCTGTTGTTTTTAGGAGCTTGGGGGACTACATTTTTCCTTGGTTTTCACAAATAAAGACAAAGTAATAACCAACACAGGTTCTCTTCTTTATTTCCATAAAGTTTGTTGAACTTGATGCCTTCTTTGGATTTTCAAGCCTAAGTGAAGAATGGCAAATAGGGATGAGATTAGAAGGCAAATGCAATATTTTGTCATAGCTGTCAACAAAGAGAAAAAAGTTTCTGTGGTTACACAAACACACACACACACACACAGATTCAGAGGAAAACAATGCAGAGCATAAATGAAAGAACTAAATTAGGAACAAAGGAGTAAGGTGCTACACACCTGCTATTCCTGCCCTATCATAACACTGCACCCAGCCCTGGAAGGGTCCCTTACGTCTAATCAAGCTGATTACATCAGAGCAGAGGAAGTGCTATGCTACTCTTTTGGTAGTTGTTAATCTTTCTTAAAAAATTCACTAGAATAACATCCATCTCATGAGCTTTCAGGATCTCCACACATAGGTAATTTTTAAGCCATGTTCTAAAAGATTGCAATGTCTGAGTCTCTTGCTCTGAGGCGAATCCAAAATGGTATCATAGTGGTTAACTGTATTATAAACCAGCCAAAACACCAAACTCTACATCAAACATGATGAAAATTTGACTAATAAAAACAAGTGTATCAGAAGTCATTAGCAGGACTGTATGACAGGATTTTTGAAAATAATTAGATTGAGGATACCACAGGATCCTTTCTGGCTTGAAATGTTCAATGCCTGGACGATTGCTTTAAGATTTTTTAAGATTCCTCATGGTCATAACTTCATGTGGAAATTACCTTTATAAAATGGAATTATTTTATATAGTCTTGCTCCAGTCTCCAGCTTCACACCAAATTATCTCTATACTGCCCTTCAAATTTCGCAAGATATTCACTGTTTCTTCAGAAATACACTGCTTTTTCCATATGTGGAGTCTTCCTGTTAAGCATGAAGATTAAATACACGTTCGATTTTCATTGTCTTTTGAAGGGACAGTAAATGTAGTATAGAAGATTGAAATCACAGGCACCGTTTTCCTGCTAGGAAAGTACACCATCAATTGAGCTGTACCCCAGTACTTTTTTAATTGTTTTTTTCAAACAGAGTCTTGTGCTTTTTTTACCCAGGGCTACCCTCAGAACACAATCTGCCTAACTGTCTCCCAAATAGATGGGATTACAGGTGTATGCCATCATGCCTGGCTTGTTTTTGAAATAGAATCCTGCCAACTCTTTCTGAGGCTGGTCTTCAGACACAATCCCTCTATCCCTGCTTCCAAAGTAGCTAGAATTGTATATGTGCACCCAGCATGGTTCTCCATCTCTTTTCAGGAATACTTAAAGACATAAATATGAAAACCATTAAGAACAAAGCAAATAAGCACAGAGACAGGACAGACAAGATTTAGCAAGAAAATATGGATACTGGCAACATTTATGATTGGCAGCTGGCTCCCAAAACAAGAAAACAGTAATCTAATTCTAAAGTGGGATAAACCAACAAAATGCAAATTGATGGTCACCTTGGGGCCCTCTTAACTGGTCTGGAAATTGAGGTAATATGTGCTTCTCAAAGGTGAGGCCAAGTGACTGGGAACAAAAGAATGAATTACAAGATGTTCTGTATATTTTGAAAGGATATTTGACCTCCTCTGGTGCACTAACCTTTTCTCAAATCAGCCAGAGCCTATAGGTCGACTCTGGAGGATTGAAATTGGGACAAAAGGTCTTTGCTCATAAGAGAGATATGGGAGGGCCAGGCCAAGGGGCTGAATTAGAAACAGACAAGAAATGCAAATGTTGACACCATGAACTGTGAAGCATTCAGCAACTTGCAATACTCAGCTTCTAGAAAGCTGACATCTCTATTTATGTCTCTTAGGAAATAAATTAAAAAAAAATGATCTACCCATTGGAAAGAATTTACAGAGGCACACAAAATAGGGAACCCATAACTAGTCACCCCTACACTGAAATGCAGAAATTGATAAGGCCTTGCCACAAGCAAAGCATATTTCATGTATGTTCTAAACATCACTGGATCACTGGAAAGTCTCTAGCTTTTTTTGGCTGAAATAAGAAAGGGGAAAACTCTAAGTCAGCAAACAAACAGAAAAAACTAAAGTAATATATTTTTAGAGATCTAAGAAAATAGATTAAAGATATTTTTAAAGAATAATTCAGAAAAGAGTAACTCAAAGATAAAAATATGATGTGGAACTTTACACAAACATTCAAAGGAAAGTTGAGAGCTACAAAGTATCCTGGAAAAAAGACAAACTAAGAGATAAAAAGAAATGGTAAAAAGAAGAATGTAAATGAATGACAATTCCTAAGATTAAACCAATTTGGAATATCAGAAAGAAAATGCCATGAAAACAGAGGCAGCCAATGAAGTTTAACAATACTAATGGAAAAAACAAACTGCAACCCCTCCCCCCCAAAATACATAAAGCTCCCAGAGAAAAATAATGAAGCACATATAAGGAGTCATAAATAAAAGTGATAGTAAATATTCCAAAAGCAATAAGAAGTGATTCAAGGTTTTCAAATGTCTACAAAAATATTTCTAATATAAAAATAATGTCTGAACAAACTATCAGTGAAGGGTGTTTCATGTAGGTAATGCTGGGGTATTTCCAGATAAGTTAGTATTGCCAAAAGTTTGCCTTTCAGGTACCTTATCATATGGAGTTACTAGATGAGGTTTGCAAATTAAAGAGAAATATAAAAAAGTAGAAATTTGAATTTTGGGATGTGGTCTTCTAACAGAGGGAGAAAGAAGGGCCCTCCATTGACGACGGCCAATATCATGCTTAAAGAACACCAGTATAGGCTGGGACTGTGGCTTAGTGATAGAGTGCCCTGAGTTCAATTCAGTACCACAGAAATAAAAGATAATAAATAAATATTTTTTTAAAAAGAGAACACCCAGTACAAATTGATACACAAGAATGCAAAGCTTCAGGAGTTTTATCTCCAAAAGAAAGAACAACAACAACATGGGGACACACACACACACACACACACACACACACACACACACACACATATATTATCTATTTCATTGAACCTACTTAAGGTATAATTATACTTCTCACAAAGATAAGCTATTACTAGCACATTGAAATCTAATAAAAACAAAGTAAAAAGGAGGCAGTTATCAACTGCAAAGAAATCAAAAGGCTTTACAAGAGCCAAGTATGGTGGTACACATCTGCCTGTAATCCTAGCACTAAGGGAAGAGAAAGCAGGGGGATCATAAGTTTGAGGCCACTCTAACCTGCATAGCAAGCCCCTATCACAAAACATATCAAATAAACATCTTTACAAGAAAGGAAATATACTCACGCATACCAGATGGCCAACTTTGACCAAGAAATTAAGTAAGAAGAATTAAGATGAAAGAATGTAAATATTCAGGGAAACAAAAAGTACTACAAGCCCCAAAAATATACTAATAGAGGCTGGGAATATGGCCTAGTGGTAGAGTGCTTGCCTCGTATACATGAGGCCCTGGGTTCAATTCCTCAGCACCACATATGTAGAAAAAGCCAGAAGTGGTGCTGTGGCTAAAAGTGGTAGAGTGCTAGCCTTGAGCAATATACATATATATACATATATATATATATATATATATATATATATATTTGCTAGTAGTAGTAAAGCAAAATCTCTCCTAACCATAGAAAGAAGCTAATGGAAAATATCCCAAACCACTAAAACAATAGAGAATAATGAGGTCTTTTGCCATTCATCAGAGGAATTATAATCAGAAAGGATGGTTCTAGGGACTGGGAAATAATCATAGCAGAGGTGTGATGAAGAGTACATGTTTTTCTTGCTAATATCCATAGGAACATTTGACTTTAAAATAAGGTACAAGTATTCATCTTCTGGAAATAAAACATGGTATCTTTCAAGAGAGTGTATAAGCTCTGTACCAAATAAAGATTTTATTTAGTAACATTTGTAGGAAAAATGTTTCTTATAGCTTTACTTAAAATTTTCTGCTTGAGACCAAGTGTTCATTGTCAAAATTAATTTGAAAACTGAGAACATGATCAAAGGGAAAAGACAGCTTTATTCTTCCCCGAAGGATAATTAAGAGCTCTGATTCTCTTAACCACTTTGCCCCTGTGAAATTCATCACAGAATATGTAACACTACATTATGGTAAGATAACTTCTGCTGAAAATTTTGACGATGTGAGAAGCGATTTTGGAATCAAAATTCTCAGGGCAGTTACCTGCGTCTTCCTCCTTAAGGGAAAGGCCTGATCCTTGACAAAGAACTTGGCAGTGAAGTGACAAAGAAAACTTTCTCTTTATTAAATCCACTCTCATTTAGTGATTAAGAAGACCAAGCAAACAAGACAGCAGAAAAAGCAGGACAGACACTCTTAAAGCCATCAGGCAAGTCGGATGTGTATAAGGATTTGTCCTTTAACTTACTCAGTCACTCTGGGATAAGGGCTTGCAACAGAAATAAAGCCATCAACTAGTGGGAAATTAAGGCTGAATAATGATTGCATAATTATTCCTGAATAGAAACTTATAACATTCTCAGATATCCTGTCATAGTCTTTACAATGACCTTTACTTTTTTTACTGTTTAATTTTTTTCAAATTCTTTTTTTCAAGAAGCCCTATAACTGAAGTTTTTTAGAATCTAAAACAAAATAATGTTTAAAGCAAATTTAAATATATTGTGTTCTGTTTTCAAAAATGTTAAGCTGATTCTGAAAAAATATCTTTTCTTTCTGACCAATAGTTGTCTAATAATTGTTTTGATAATTGTAATATTCTGTGTGTGTGTGTGTGTGTGTGTGTGTGTGTGTGTGTGTGTGTGTGTGTGTGTGTGTTGGTGCTGGGACTTGAACTCAGGGTCTGGGTACTGTCCCTGAGCTTTTCTGCTCAAAGCTAGTACTCTATCACATGAGCTACAGCTACACTTTTGGCTTTGGGGGGATAGTTAATTGGAGATAAGAGTCTCATGGACTTTCTGCTTGGGCTGGCTTTGAACCTTGATCCTCAGACCTCAATCCTAGCTAGGATTATAGGTGTAAGCACCAGCAGTTCTCAACTGTTAGATCAACTTTTATTGTTATGGTAAAGGTGATAAACAGAGGTGTTACAGTTACATAAGTCAAGTAATGAGTAGATGTTTCTTCCCTCATTTTCTCCCAGTTATTCCCTCCCAACCACTCCTCCACAAGTTGTATAGTTCATTTTCAACACAGTGCCTAGTGAGTACCACTGCTGCATTTGTTGACCCTTTGTGCCACCATTTCTGTGCTCTCCCTTGCACTCCCCAAATCAGATCAACTTACATATATGACAAAGGGTTCAGAAAACTAAAGCAGCAGCAAAGAAGAAAAGAAAAACTAAAAAAAAGTAACAAAAATCGTTTCCATTCCATGAAGTTCATTTCAATAAACAACATTTTATATGATCATATGCTCCCAAGAACATCCTCCTTTTGTCTCACTGTGTGAATGTCTAGAGACATGTATAATTTATCATATCCAAGTGTATATTTGGTCTTTTACTATCCAGTGTTGTAGATTTATATGCACATTCTAGTTACAACAGATGAGGGAAACCATGCAACCTATGTTTCTTTGAGGCTTATTTTGCTTAATATAATTTTTTCCAAGTCTCTCAATTTCCTTATGAATGGTACAATAGTTTTCTTTCTTTTTTTTTTTTTTTGGCCAGTCCTGGGCCTTGGACTCAGGGCCTGAGCACTGTCCCTGGCTTCTTCCCGCTCAAGGCTAGCACTCTGCCACTTGAGCCACAGCGCCGCTTCTGGCCGTTTTCTGTATATGTGGTGCTGGGGAATCGAACCTAGGGCCTCGTGTATCCGAGGCAGGCACTCTTGCCACTAGGCTATATCCCCAGCCCAATATTTTTCTTTCTGATGGATGAGTAGAATTCTGTTTTGTATATGTATCACATTTTTCTTGATCCATTCATCCATTGAGTGGCATCTGGGTTGATTTCTTATCTTGGCTATGGTAAACAATACTGCTACGCACATGATTGTGCTGGTAGCTTTAGTGTGGCATTATTTGTGTTCTATTGGATAAATGCCCAGGAGTGGAATTGCTGGGCCATAGAGAAATTCCATGTGTAGTCTTTTGAGGAACCTCCATACTGCTTTCTAGAGTGGTTGAACAAGTTTACATTCCCACCAACAGTGTAGTAGTGTTCCCTTTCAGCCACATCTCTGCAAGCATCTGTTATTGTTAATTTTCTTCATGAGCCATTCTAACTGAGGTGAATTCATTGTACAAGATATAGCTAGCAAGATAAATAGAAAGCCCACAGAATGGTAGATTTTTACTAGCTATGCATCAGACAAAGGCTTCATATCTAAAATATACTTCGATCTCAAAAAATTGACCCCCCCAACAAATGCACACAGATCATTTTAATAGGTCTTCTCACAGAGAGAAATATCATAAATTTTGAGTTCTTTTTATTGTTAGAAGATCTCTACTGGCCAGATGCCAGTAGCTCACACTTGTAATCATAATTACTCAGGTGGCTGAGATATGAGGACCCCAATCCCTAAGTCAGCCTGGGTAGACAAATCTGACAGGCTCTTATCTCCAATTAACCAGCAAAAAGCCACAAGTGGAAGAATAGCTCCAATGGTAGAGGACTAGCCTTGACTTTAAAAGTTAACAAACTGTGAAAGGCTGTGAGCTCAAACCCAGCACACACACACACACACACACACACACACACACACACTCACACAGAGGAAATTTCTGTCTGCAAAATCATATATCTGTACACAAGCACACATTATATATAGTATTTAATATATGCATATACTATACATAACATGTACATATACAATCTATATTTGTATGCCTTCATACAACTGAACTCATTAATGTAACATTCTGTAACAACAGCAAATATTGCATGAATGGATACTGTGCTTGAACAGAGCCAGAATCTATTGCTGTTTTACAGATTCAAATATGATGCAAGGGATGTGTGTATGCTCAAATTAAAAGAACCAACATACAGGAATGAGCATTTCTCCCTACACTTGGTCCACATGAAAGCAGAGTTTGAATTTACAGCTGCACATACCCATAGGTGATTGAGAGATAGCCACTTGCACTCAACTCAACCTGTAGCCTTTGTTCAAACAGAGTGCCTTCATCTTCACAGATGCTTTCTCTCTCATGCTGAAGGTTCTCCGCAGTCCACAGCTGGGACACATTGTTTGAAACTGAGCTTCAGGGTTCCCTTAAACTCTTTATTCTCTCATCACTATGGAGGTAGCCCCATTCATGCTAGCTGCGTGGAAGTTGCTGGAGCATTTTCTGTTACTCATTCTCTATCACCTCCAGATGTCCCAAATCAGCAAACCTGGCTCTGGGCCAAGTAGGTCTTCAGTCTTAGTGATGTTCTGATGTTGTTCCTGAATGATTTACACCAGATCCCTGGTTCACAGGCTTCTTGAGGTCTTTGATGTGGTAGAGAGTATCACTTCCTCACCAGGGTCCACTATGGACTTCAGTGCCATATTGGCACCTCATGGGCCTTCTTTTTTAAAATTATATTTCTATTATCTTTAAGTAGTTGCACAAAGGAGTTACGATTCAACGAATCAGTTTTGATGTCATCCCTTTCATCATTCTCTCCCATCCTTTTCATGAGTCTTTTTGATTCCCTGACAATTGAGGAAAGGTTGATTTTGAGCTTCAAAGTGGAAAACTTTTTTGTTGGAGTTTCACCAATAAAATCCATCCTTGTTGCAGGACTTATGTATCTACTTAGTATGTATTATTGGTCGCGTGTGTATGTGTGTGTGTGTGTGCGTGCGTGCGCGTGCACACACGCGCACGCACCAGTACTGGGTCTTGAACTCTGTCCCCTTAAGTTTCTTGCTTAAGGGTTTTAGTTTACCACTTGAGCCACAGCTTTACTTCCAGCTTTTGGTGGGTAACTGGAACTAAGAGTTTTATGGACTTTCCTTTCCATGATGGCTTTAAGTCAGGACCCTAAGATAATAGCCTCCTGAGTAGCAAATTTTTTTTTCAAATTTTTATTATCAAACTGATGTACAGAGAGGTTACAGTTTCATACGTTAGGCATTGGATACATTTCTTGTACTGTTATCTTCTCCCTCATACCCCCCCCCCCTCCTCCCCCTTTCCCTTCCCCCCCCAGGTGTTCAATTCACTTACACCAAACAGTTTTGCAAGTATTGCTTTTGTAGTTGTTTGTCTTTTTTTACCCTGTGTCTCTCAATTTTGCTATTCCCTTTCAATTTCCTACTTCCAATACCAGTATACCCAACTTCAAGCTGTATTATAAAGCTATAGTAATAAAAACAGCTTGGTATTGGCACCGAAATAGGCTTGAAGACCAATGGAACAGAATTGAAGACCCAGAAATGAACCCACAGAACTACGCCTACTTAATCTTTGATAAAGGAGCTAAAACAATAGTCTGGAAGAAAGATAGCCTCTTTAATAAGTGGTGCTGGCAAAACTGGCTCAACACATGCAACAAACTAAAACTAGATCCTTATATATCACCCTGCACCAAAATCAATTCCAAATGGATTAAAGACCTCGAAATCAAAACAGACACCCTGAAAACACTGAAGGAAGGAGTAGGAGAAACACTCGGGCTCCTTGGCGCAGGACGAAGCTTCCTTAACAAAGACCCAGAAAGGCTACAGATCAAAGAAAGGTTGGACAAATGGGACTGCATCAAACTGCAGAGCTTCTGCACGGCAAAGGACATAGCTCTCAAGATAAACAGAAAGCCCACAGACTGGGAGAAGATCTTTACCAGACATTCAACAGACAAAGGCCTCATATCTAAAATATATGCAGAACTAAAAAAATTACCTTCTTCCAAAACAAAACCGCAAAGAACCAATAGCCCCCTCATCAAGTGGGCTAAAGACCTACAAAGAGACTTCTCTGATGAGGAAATGAGAATGGCCAAGAGACATGAAAAAATGCTCTACATCACTGGCCATAAAAGAAATGCAAATCAAAACAACATTGAGATTCCATCTCACCCCAGTAAGAATGTCATATATCAAGAAAACTAACAATAACAATTGTTGGAGGGGATGTGGCCAAAAGGGAACCCTACTTCATTGTTGGTGGGAATGTAATCTGGTTCAGCCACTCTGGCAAGCAGTATGGAGATTCCTCAAAAGGCTAAATATAGAACTCCCCTATGACCCAGCAGCCCCACTTTTGGGTATCTATCCAAAAGACCACAAACAAAATCACAGTAATGCCACCAGCACAACAATGTTCATCGCAGCACAATTTGTCATAGCGAGAAGCTGGAACCAACCCAGATGCCCCTCAGTAGACGAATGGATCAGGAAAATGTGGTACATATACACAATGGAATTTTATGCCTCTATCAGAAAGAATGACATTGTCCCATTTGTAAGGAAATGGAAGGACTTGGAAAAAATTATACTAAGTGAACTGAGTAGCAAATATTACGGGCATGACCCACAGGCACCTGGATAATGTTGATCTTTCATGTCCGTTGTAGATCTTGGTGACTTAAATCATGAATTAGTCTATGGTTGCAGCAACCTTACAAGTACTTCTGTTTGCTCACATTAGGAGTATAGCCATTAAACTTCTGAATCATTGTCTTCCTCAATCTCATGGTAACTGTAGCTTCCTCCATTTTCTACCCTCATGATCAGTTCGCGGGGGGGGGGGGGGGGGGGGGGGGGGGGGAGAAGGGGGGAGACATGTAACCATGTAACCATTTCACTGAAAATAAGCATTTTCTAACATTGAAAACTTTTCTACTTTGATAATGAATAAATCCAATTATTTATTACTAGCGAGCACAAGGTTCTTCACCACAACTCTGTAACAGATGCTTCCACTAAAACCCACACTCACTATGTGGCAAGTCTCCTGACACATGCACAAGCTGAAATGCTTTACATCATAGTCAGCATTTAGTCATTTTGAAAAGACATGTATCTCCAATTTGTGGCTGTAATACTTTCATAGATGTAAAGGCCAGTGATACAGTGAGTTATATTGCCAGAAAATATTGTAAATCAAAAGAAAGCCAATAAAACTATTTAGCAATAGTATTGTTGACATATACTTTTTATACCACAAAGTTTATTTATTTAAAGTATATAATTGGTGTTACTATGTTCACAAAATTGTTCTAGTGCCACATCAATTTACAGCATTTTCCACTATCCAAAAAAAGATCCCACAATCTGTGGTAAAGGTTCTTCTCTCACATAAGTATAAAAATCAACCCTTACATTTAGATCTTTGATTGATGTTCAGCTACTTTTTGTATATGATATGAAGTAAGGGTAAATGTCATTATTTCATCTATAGATATTCTTGCCATAGCACAAGAGTACAATTTCTTTAGACCTAATCGTGTTATTTAATAATGTTATTATAAGTGCACACCTAACATGCTATCTATTCAGAAGGCTGAGATATAAGGATCACAGTTCAAAGCCAGCCTGAGCAGACAAATCCTTGAGCTTCATGTCCAGTTATCTAGCAACGAGTTGAAGCTGGAGATGGTGCTCAATTGGTAGACTTCAACTCCGGGCCAAAGTGTTGAGCAAGAGTTCAAGGCACTGAGTTCAAGACCTGGAATGGGCATGAAAGCATTCACATACACACACGCACACACACATGCACGTGCACATGCACGCACACACACACAATTTAATTTTCCCATAGAAGCCATACCACATACATGATAAAAATCTGATAAAGATCTGGAATGCAAATTCATTGAGTTGTGATTATAACACCGAGTTTAAACACCAACTTTATATGACCTGCAGACTCCTTAGGGGAGTTTAACAGTGGGTAATACTGTCATCAAACTCAAGCATCATAAAGTTACACTGAATAGGCTACAGTATCATAATGTATTATATAAAGGTTCCTTTCTTTCCTTAAAGGTACTGTTTTAATTTTACTACTGCAAATCACATTTAATTAAAGGAAAGATTTACAGTATCCTGGGATTTAGGAAACTTTCAGAATTCGGTTTTGTCAGGAGAATGTTGGAAAACTTTCATCAGATTCCCAAGGATAGTTTTACATGAAAATGAAACAAAGGCATTGATTTACCTAGCTTCTTTCCTTCATTATCAGTTTTCTATGAAAACAGTATGTAAAAGAGATTCAGCTATTTGCTGGAACTGTAGGAAGACTCAGGTGGTAGAGCACCAGCCTTGAGCAAACAAAACAAGCAGGAACATGAGCTCCTGAGTTCAAGCTCCAGAACCAATAGAGGGAAGGAGGAGACTCAAGCTGTTTAGAGCTCTGGAATCTTTATATCAAAAAGACTATTGGATTAAGTTGTTATATATAGCACTTTTCCTTGTATTTTAGTGCCTTATAGACTTACAATGACTAATCCAAGTCCCTTTGATGCTAAAATTTCTATCATTTAATCTTTTATCATGCTATGCACTACAATGGCATGGGTTCCAACACTAGTCTTAATACAGCCAAACAGAAAAGTAATTATTCTTAGGTAGAATATTCAGTTTTCCCAATTTACCTATAATACTCACATGTAGCTTTTAAGATTTTTAACTACCACTGAAGTTGAGTGCTGATCCAATATTAAACTTTTTTTTCTTCTTTATTGTCAAAGTGAAGTACAGAAGGGTTACAGTTTCATATGTAAGGCAAATATGTTTCTTATCAAATTTGTTACTTCCTCCCTCATTTCCCCCCCTCCCCCCTCCCCATCGCCCTCTCCCCACCTTGAGTTGTACAGTCAGTTTACACCAATTGGTTTTGTAAGTATTGCTATTGCAATGGTTTTTCTTTTTATCCTTTGTCTCTTGATTTGGGTATTCCCTTTTCACTTAAGCCTAAGTTTCTAAATAGCTATCTGAGAACTAATGTTATTTTTGTAATTTAAATATAATTTATATCTTAACCATCATTGCCTAACTTCTATATAACACCCCATAACAATGTAACCTCTTAAACACAAATGCATAATTTTGTTCTTGTTTCTTGTTGGTATAATTATTCCAAGAACTCTATAAAAAAGATGAATCAATATGTCTGTTTTATTGAAATAAAATTTACAAATAATAAAATGCTTATATGTTAAATGTAGAATTCTAAGTTTTGAAAAGTGTAACTTAAAACTGACTGATAAACATAATTACTAATAAGCACATACTAAGCACAGAGAGTTCAGGATATTACAGGCTTTGGTGTCAGGAAAATGCTGAAAAATACTTCTTTGACTCCCATAACTGGTTTCATATTCAAATGAAGCAAGGGCATCTATTGATCTTCAAACCTCATAGCTGGAAGCTCCTTTGAAGTTCAACTCCACTTCTATCTTTGGCCCCAGTGTAGTACTAACTGTAGTCTAGTTTTACCTAGTTTAGAATTTCTTACCATTGGAATCATACATACACACTCTTTTGTATCTGGTCTCTTCCACTCAGCAAAATGTTTCTACATATGTTGAGGATATGATATTTCATTCCTCTTTATTTCTGGGTAGTGTTTTATTGTCTGGCTATACAAATTCAAATTTTTTATGCCCTCTTCTGTGGCTGTACATTTGAGTCACTGCTAGGGTTTAAAATAATAAGTAAAACTCTCTTTATATTTTTGCAGAAACATGTTTGTTGATGTGTGTTTTTATAGGTTCTGACCTTTTACAGTATTTACCTTATTACTAAGACATCTGGTAATGGATATTTATCTACAATAACAACAAAAAAGGTCCTCAGGATTCTTTTTCCAAAGCAGCTGTATTATTTTATATTCCCAAAAGCAGAACAATTGCAATGGTTCCCTGGATAGGCAAAGGAGAATAATTCCCTGCTTCTGCAGAATTGGGGCTAAAATCATGGAATTCTGAGCTCAGAAGGAACCCAAGGAAGTAATTTACAATGGCATATGTAGTGAGAGAACCTCATAGAAATTCATCTCTAACTCTGATCACATAGGTTTTAGTTTATTTGAGTTTAGGTTATTTTATTTTATTTGAATAGAAACTAATTCACAAACCAGATAGCACCAAGCCATGTGTGATTTAGAAGTTCTGGTACAGAGGCAAAAGGAGACACTTACACTCTAAACACAGAAGCAGAGCAAAGAAATTATTTGATTGAATAAAGTTTGAATAATTACCTTTTTTGTGGACTGTCCTAGGGGTCAGTTCAAAACATTATAGCTAGCACCTCATTGGTCACTTCAAGGCATTATACCTACAGCCTTGCTGATCACTAGTGATTGGCTGAGTTTCATTTCCTTTTAGAGTCTCAGTGAGGTTTAAAGATACATACATAGAAACACAGGCATTCGTGTCCTTATTTAATGATGTAATGGTAATGGTCCTTATTTAATAATTTGAAAAATGTCTATATTTCAAGGGAAAATAATGTCCATGATCTTGAAGATATATCTCTAGATCATAATAGTTGAACACAGGTAGTGATCAAACATGGACAAAAATTGAGCCCAGAAATATAGACCCATATGCTTATCATCAATAAATGTTTGTTTTTAAGTGATATAAATGTTCTAAAGTTGCTGCTAAAGTGTCAACCATGCAAAATACTATTTGAAAATAAATGATAACAAGATAAAACAGAAATTGAAGGCATTTAAAGACACTGGTAATCTAATAATAATCAATGGAGCTTGCACATGGCTAAGAGATCTTCAAGAGTAGGGCCAACAACAACAAAAATAGAATTTTCAACAAATGGTAGTGAAACTAAATATTTGTTTGGGCAATAACATATCTTTACACAATCATAAAAATCAGTTCAGTACAGATTACAAACCTAACCATGAAAGTTAAGGATAGAAAATATAAATAAATAAGTAGGGGGGAAGTTTTTACAATCATTAGGTAGACTGACTTTTCTTAGATAGAAAATGAAAGTCATCAAGTAGTGCATGCTTTAAACGCCAATTTTTCCTTATCTGACTTATATAACTGTAATTCCTTTGTATATCGCCTTTATAAACAAAAAATAATATTAAGTTCCAATCGATGTCCATGAAGAAATGAAACTTATTTTTCCTAAATAAAATCTTTTACACTTTCCAGTGAGTATTGCCCCTAAACTTAGTCTCTGTGGCTGGTACACATTTGAGAAGAGTGAAAGAAAGCCACTTTCCTGACTTAAATTCAGACTGCAGGTGGGTCATACAAACTCTTTAGTGAACTACAGAGGTTTTCTTCCTCATCATTTTAATCTGCTTCTGAACTATACTTACAGTCTTCCTTCTCTAGGGTGATTCTTTTTCACAGGTTTGGCCTATTTTCTCCTAGGTTTTCAACAGGTACTAATTAATTTTCTCAACTGTAGTTATACTGTGAGCATTCTCCAGTGTGTCTTGGAAGTGGGGGAGGAGAAGGAGATGGAGTTGGGGGAGGAGAAGGAGGGGAAGGAGGAGGAGGAGGGGGGAGGGGGAGGGGGAGGGGGAGGGGGAGGGGGAGGGGGGAGGAGGAAATCTGGCCTTGCTAAGAGAGAAAATACATCAGCAGTGAGCACAGGCAAAGCATGGTAACTGAAAAGGCAGTCACTCTATTATGCACTAACAGCTACTCTTGGAAATTCACCTTCATCTTCTTCCTCTTTCCTCTAAATAGATTTTTAAATGTGTTTCAATTCTGAAATGTTATCAACAGCCAGAGTAGTCTTGAAAATAACCTCGTAGCACCTTTGTGTTGATACATACTTTTCTGATTTGTTTTCCTTTAGACAGAAACCCAATTAGGTAACACAAGCTCATCTCAAACTCACTACCTTCCTTCTTCAAAATCTTGAGTACTAGGATTACAGACATGTACCTCCACACCTGGCTTACCTACTAAATTGAATAAATATATTTGAAACAGTGGTTGTTTTCCTCCCATTCATGGGTTTTGGTATCCTTCTCATTTACTATACACAAAAGAATATGTGTGTGTGTGTGTGTGTGTGTGTGTGTGTGTGTGTATACATATGTATAGTTTTTCAGTGAAAATAAATTTCTCTTTAAAAAAAGTTGCTAAGAGAGGTATGTTGAGGCCATCCTACATGCTATACAAAGCACAAGGGAGTAAAGGCTTATCCTGGTGCTGAGTGATGGAGCAGGAGGTACACAGAACATAACCAGCAAGGAACAAGCAACCCTTTTATTTCTTTGACTTCAGCATCGATTAATAAATTTGTGAATTAGGTTCTAGAAATCATTTCCAGGGGAAAGGAACAAGAACAACAAAACTACTTTGAAAGCAAACTTTACTAAATGCTCTGTGTTACCTTTCATCTTTTTCCTAAATCTGAGGCTCTTCGTAGAGGCACTTTGTGGTTTTAGAAATCAAAGGAGGAGAAGGGAAATACACTCAGCACGCCTCCTTACATTTGTCCTGTCCCATGCTAATTGGAAATACGTACAAGGTTCACTCCTAGCTTTACGCTTGGGAAGTTTTAGAGAGTATATAAACTCTTTGAGGCTTCCTAGTTTAGTCAGGTATTATTCATTTGCAAGGAAGTAATATAATAAAGGGAAGAAATTTCAACAAGAAGAAATATTACGAAAGTGTGAAAAGTGATACTGCATTTTGAATACATTTGAATTAATTTTTCTAATATAAATACCTTCTCACAGTAACATTGGGTATATGTTAAATACTTCCCATGTATAGAAATTATGTTGAGTTTTATTTGAAGTTTGTAATCAAGTTTCTTTTTTTTCAGAATCGTCTTGTATTCTTTAATGAGGGATTTGTTGCTTATACCTGTTATCCTAACTACTCAAGAGGTTGAGATCTAGAGGTCTGCAGTTCAAAGCCAGTTAGGGAAGAAAAGTCTGAGACTTTTCATGGATTAACCAGCAAAATGCCAGACTGGAAGCCATAGCTCTGGTGGTTGAGTGCCAGCTGTAAGAAAGCTGAGGGAGAGTTCAAGCCCTGAAACTAGGGGGGGAAAAAAACACCTGAAAACCAACCCCAGCCTGTCGGGCTTAATTTCCACGTCTCCCCTGGGGAGACGTCAAGCCTTTAATTGTGGGGGACACTCGGCTCTGCGCACTTCTCCCGCCGGTGGGAGGGCAGAGCGTGTCCTGGTCGGGCTAAGCTGAGCTGAGATAGGGCTGTCGAAACACCCCCCCCCCACGCGTCCCCAGCCCCCCTTACGTTTAAGAGAAGACACTAGACATGGAGATTCTGGGGGAGCCGTCCCCCTTATGTTTAAGAGAAGACACTGGACACGGAGATTCCGGGGGAGCCATCCGATGGACTACCGGCTTTCAAAGGGTTTTATTCAAGGGAGGGGTTTATATAACAGTAATGGTGGCAGGAAGAGGCGGGACTAACTGGGTATTAACGATTGACTAATGAACTGTGTCCATCACGGTGATGTCACAGAACTTCCCGCAGAGGCCCGACCTCTTGGCTCAGCCTCCTGGCTCAGCTGGTGCCATGGTGGCACGTGTGCTCTTAGAGGAGAGGCGGGGCTGGTTTGGCATCTCTTCTGTAGAACCTGGAAGGAGATGGGAGTGGCTAGCAGCCAGGAGTCCCGGGTCTCAAAGACACAGCCAACCCCTACACCTACCAATCCTTTTATTGTTAAAAAAAAAAAAAAAACCTGGAAATAATCTGAATAATAAAAATTCATTAATTTAATAAATCATGTATGATGTTATAAAACACAGCAATCACTAATTATGCTATAAAAGAACCTTTGGTGGGGCTGGGAACATAGCCTAGTGGCAAAGCCCTGGGTTCCATTCCTCAGCACCCCATACATAGAAAATGGCCAGAAGTGGCACTGACTGTGGCTCAAGTGGTAGAGTGCTAGCCTTGAGCAAAAAGAAGCCAGGGACAATGATCAGTCCCTGAGTTCAAGGCCCAGGACTGGAAAAAAAAAAAAAAGAACCTTTGGTGGTATTGAGATATTAATGATATGCTGTTTTATGTGGAGAAGTAAGGTGTAAACCAGATTTGTGAGCCAAGCCTATTCTGGTTTAAACTGACACAGTTATGATTTTCTATACACTGTGCATATGATGTCAATGTGCACTTACATCAGACAGAATATTAACATTGTTAATGTCTCATTTCAAGTGATGCAGATAGTTTTATTATGCAATGCAGTTTAGAGAGAGTTCAAATAACAGTTAAGATCTAAGAAAAATCATGAGCAAAAGAAGAAGTGATGTGAGTCCTGGGAAATGGGAAGAAACTCCTACCACGTGCATCTGCAAGGGAAAATGAAAACACTTAGAGGGGAATAAAAGGAAATATGATAACCATAATCTTTTTTTGGACAGAATTGGGTTTTAGTTTAGGATCTTATACTTGCTAGGTAAATATTCCATTACTTGAGCCACATTCCAGACATTTTTACCTTATTTTTTTTTCAAGAAAGGGTCTTGTGTCTTTAACAAGGCTACCCTAACACCAGTATCCTCCTACCTCTGCCTCTTAGGTAGCTTGCAACACAGGCACAGCCCAACACAGCTGGCTTATTTATTGAGATAAAATTACATTGACTATTTTCCCTGGGCTGACCTTGAACTGCAGTCCTCTCAACTCTGCCTCTCATGTAGCTGGGGTTACAAGCATGTATCACTGAATCTGGAATTAAAGTAATTTCTTAAGCAGATCACAATGATAATGAACTTGTAGCAATATAGAAAAAGATGGGAAAACAATCAGTAGTGTGTGAGGACTACAGTGGACTGCCCTTCATACAATACTCAGAAAAAGAAATGAGTCCTTAAAACCAATGGCCACTTTGTAAATATAATGTAAAAAAAATGAATTGGGTTTTGAAGTTCAGCAAATAGCAGCATTTTTCTTCAAACAGGGAACACTGAGCACAAATGTAAGACCCATTAATGCTGAGCTTGGAGCTAGGTGCCTTTGGTGCTCACTTGTAATCCTAGCTACTGTGAAGGCTGAGGCCAAAGGATTATGGTTCTAAGCCAGCTCCAGCGGAAAAGTCCATATGACCCTTATCTCCAATTAACTACCAACAGGTCAGAAATGGAGCTGTGGCTCCAGTGGTTTTTGAAAAAGGTAAAGGACAGAGTGTGCCTAGGCCCTGAGTTCAAGCCCCAAGAACAACACAAAACCAAAATTTAAATTTAAAAACCTGAGCCTGATGCTCAGGACCAAATTGAGGATTTGTTGTGAGACTCTCTGGGCCAATGAATGAACTCCAGGTAAATATTAAATTACAATACAATTTCCAGTTTGTGTTTCTGCCTGGCTAAGGTGGACCAGGGAAAAGAACATAAAGATGACTTCCCCACATCCCCCCATCCATCCCCGCCATGCCACAGGGGCACAGGTGGCAGCAATGAACCTAGGAGAGGTAAAGATGGTAGCTCAGGAAGGAAAGAAACACAGCTGACAGGGAAACTCAGATGCGTAAGATCTGGAGGGCTGAGTGTGACTACTGACAGGTGAAACTATCATGGAACAGATTTTTTTTTAAATGTGGTTTTGAGCAAGAAAAGAATTACCACTCTGGACTAACACAGATTTTTTTTTCAACTTTTTGAAACAAAAACGACCTCGAGGCTCTCAAAAATCAATACGCAAGGAGTAGGCTGAGAAAATGCAGCAGTTCCTAATGAAGACATATAACCAGAAATTCCCAGGGAGGGTAATGGAAGAGAAAAACCTCATGCAGGGCTATCTAGGAACTTCAGGAAACCATCGACTGGGCTGGGGCCTAATACACCGGCATCCCCTGCTCTCAGGGGGTTGAGGAGCCCCAGATCTTCCCCAGTGGATTATGGCACAACAATGATTAAGATACTTTTTCCATCCCTCTCCATCTCAATGTCTAATCTGGGCCCTTTGACCTGGTTTTGCTGTTGTATATTGAGTGTACAAGGGATAGATAAACTCTCCTTATTGTTTTGCAAGTGGCTGTCATAAGAGAAGACATGTCAGGACCAAAATCCTGGATTGAGAGAGGGATAGAGTGATTTGGTGGAACTTGGCAGAAATAATTCCCGTTGCAAGTGAATTGAATGTGTGTTAAAAGAATTGGGTCATCATCAGGACTGTAAAGAAAATACTTCCATCTCTCCTCTAGTCACATAGCAGGAGAGCAAGACAACGCCTTTGTAAAACTGAATGTGACTGTGTGACTCGAGTTAGCCCAATGAATTTTTTTTTGCAGAAGTGGTACAAGTGATTTCAAGGCAGTAGTTTTAAAAGCCAAGATACAGTTCTATCTCTCTTTTTTTTTTGTCCACTTCAGCAATAAGCGATGATTCAGGTAGAGGCTACTTTTACCAGTTCTGTGTCAGAATGAAGATGACAAAAAGGAGAGCTCCCGCTTACCCATGGATTCTTAGAGATTGTTAGATTGATTTGTGATCTTGGTACAGGCTACTTTGTAATTTTATACTCCCAGTCTCTCAAGCTATACCTTTAAATCATTCTGCAATGCATCTGTACTCCAGCAACCCCAGAAAGCTACATTAAAACAAAATCACTCTACATTTGGAGTACAAATCACTCAGAAGGAAACTAAAGGATGATTGTCAAGTTCATAGCAAGAGATGACTCCAAGAAAACATACAAAGGAGGGACAATGGAGTTAGAATAAAAAAATCAAGAACACCATGGAAGTATTTCAAAGTAAAGCAACCTGGGCTATTGAAAAGAAAGGGAGAAGGGAGCAACTTCTTAGAGAAGTTCTTTAGAATGAATCCAAGGGACAACATTTCAAAACTTTCAGGTCCATAGCAAAAGCTGGGAGAGAAGATTTTGAAAGAATGAGGATTGAAAAAACAACAACTGTGGGAGGAAGGGAGCAAAAAATGGGGAGACCATTTGTAAGGAAATGGAAGGACTTGGAAAAAATTATACTAAGTGAAGTGAGCCAGACCCAAAGAAACATGGTCTCTATGGTTTCCCTCATAGGGAATAATTCGCACAGTTTTAGGCTAGCAAAGGATCACAAGACCCCAATAGCTATGCTCTTATGAACACATAAGATGATCCTAAGTGAAATGAACTCCATGTTATGGAAATGAAGATTATATCACTGTTGTAATTACTTTCAGCATGCCATGTGAAACCATAGCTTCTATTGTTGATGATCCTCTTGTATTCCCTTCCTGTGGTTGTACTTGTGCTATCACTGTATCTCATCTGAGTACCCTGGAAACTGTATATACTGGTATTAGAACTAGGGAAGGGAAAGAGAATGTCAAAATTGAGAGATAAAGGATAAGAAGACATATGACTCCAAAAGCAATACTTACAAAACCATTTGGTGTAAACCAACTGAACAGCTCATGGGGGGGGGAGAGGGAAAGGGGAGGGGAAGTGGGGAAATGAGGGAGGCGGCAACAAATTGTATAAGACATGTACCCACTGCCTTACGTATGAAAATGCAACCCTTCTGTACATCACTTTGACAATAAATAATTATTTGAAAAAGAGAAAAACGGGGAGAGAGTGAAGGAAGGGGTGACACTTGCCAAAAAGAAATGTATTCATTACCTCACTTATGAAACTGTAACCCCTCTATAGACCACTTTTATAATAATTACATTTTTTTGAAGAGAAACATCTAGGGCCAAGTGTGAAGATACATGCTTATAATCACAGCTACATAGAAGGAAACTGGCCAGTGGCTGACACAGGAATGACAGAAAGGGGAATGAAGGTAAGACTCTGTGCAAAAAATCAACTCTATGTAAAAGAGTCTAGGGATGTGGTTCAAGTGGTCGGGTACCTGCCAAGCAATGCAGAGAGAGAGAGAGAGAGAGAGAGAGAGAGAGAGAGAGAGAGAGAGAGAGAGAGAGGAAGAGAGAGAGAATCTATGCATGTAGAGACTTGAAGATAGAATGAAATGGAAGTGAGGATATAGATATACATGGATATTTATATAAAGATAGATAATAGAGCTATCTATAGGAAGATAAAAATAGATACACATAAATAAATATCTAGCTATCTATATCTATATTCTTAGAAACCAAGAAATTAATTCATATGTTTTGTGTATTGTATATGCTGGTGCTGGGACTTGAACTCGGGACCTGGGCACTGTTATCTTTTTCATTCAAGGTTAGCCCTCTTTCACTTGAGCCACACCTTAACTTTTAGCATTTTGTTAGTTATTTGGAGTTAAGAGCCTCACAAACTTTCCTACCCAGGCTGACCTTGAACCCTGAAACTCAGAACTCAACCACCTGAGTAACTAGGATTACAAGCATGAGACACCCTTGCCTGTCTTCATATAATTATTAATGATTTCAAATTACATTATTTTTTGATAGCTTGATGGTGTGAGCCATGTCATAAAGTCTCTCTGTACTTACTGCCTCCATCTTTCCCTGTCTCCTTATTTGTGTAAACATGAACTCTACTCATCAGTCAGTTCCAGAGTTATTTCTATCACCTTCTGGGCATACTGTAAGCCTCAAATTAATTACGACTTGAGAGTTTAGGGTCATATCAACATAGCCTTTCTCTAAGGCAATGGCTCACCAATGAGAAAAAATCCATTTACATACTACTAAGAAAATAAATAAACTTGTGTGAACAAATGCAGAACCCTTTGAGTCTATCAACTAAGGTTTAATAAAAAAAAAAAAACATTTAGAGAGTCTTCATTAATGGCTGACATTCTTTGAATGATATTTACCTAGTCATATTAGCTGACATTCCCAGTGGTGATGGCACTCTAAAATATGTCTGAGTTCTTCTAATTCTTAATTTTAAAAAGTCCTTCTATGATGCTAATAACTACATTTATAGTCCTAGCTCAAAAATTTCACCTACACTCTACCCTACTCTGTTCTCTGGAGATTATTTCTAACCAAGGAAATCTCCTTACCACCTCAAACTCAAAAGGCATGACAAGGAATTCATCATTTTATTTCTGTCTACAATTTTCTAAGCAGTAGCTGCATCATCTAACCTTGAGAAAGAGGGGATAACATAATATTTAGCACATTTTTACTCACACCAAAAGAGTCCGGGAAAATTAATTGCATTATGGTGGTCAGAGAGAGCTGCTCACATGATTATTTGGGTACTTTGTCTCATAAATTCCTAGCCCCCAAGCAAGATTTTTAAAGTTGAATTAATAATATTGCATGGTTTTCACCTCTGCACAACTTCAAGTGTGTCTCAAGTGAGAAGTAGACATTTTGTTCTGCTATTCAAACATTCTTAGAGGATGTTTTGCTAGTGTGGATGTGTTTTGCATAGACATATACATTTTGTATATGTGCCTATGTGCATAAGTGAGATATGTATGCTTGCAAGTAGATGAACATACATATGTACTTGTGTTGTATGGGTAGGCACACATTTGCACTGTATGCGCATGCGTATGTGTTTTTGTGTTTATATATGTCTGTCTGTGTTTGTGTTATGTGTCTGAGTGTGCACTTAGGTGTTTGCATGCATACACATAAAAACTACATGGAAATTCAACCCAGGTCACAAACTAGAGGCCATATCGTTTGACTGTTTCCTTGCTTTTCAGCTCTAGCTCTCTTCCTTAAATTATTTTCAGGGTGGGTTATTCTACTCATGTCCACCCTCAGTCCCTTCCATACAAGAACAGATTTCCTGGGCTGGGGATATGGCCTAGTGGCAAGAGTGCCTGCCTCGGATACACAAGGCCCTAGGTTCGATTCCCCAGCACCACATATACAGAAAACGGCCAGAAGCGGCGCTGTGGCTCAAGTGGTAGAGTGCTAGCCTTGAGCGGGAAGAAGCCAGGGACAGTGCTCAGGCCCTGAGTCCAAAGGCCCAGGACTGGCAAAAAAAAAAAAAAAAAAAAAAAAAAAAAGAACAGATTTCCTAAGTTGAAATCCTCCTACTTTGGAATCAGAGGGCACATAAGGATAAATGGGTCAACATTTGTCACTTTCCACTTCATCCAATGAAAATGCTATATTGTGTGCTTATTTGATTTAAATACCTCCTGTTTAGTGAGCTAAATTTCTTCAACTCATATAGATCAACTTAAGAAGCTTCTTCTCTACTCTGATAAACAACTCAGACATGTTACATTCTATACATAAACCTCTCGATCTCTTTCCACACACACCCCCACACATTCATACACATGTTCACATATGTTCACCCACATTATTTCATTCACACACTCACGCACTAACTCACACATTCGTACTTGCACAGGCACACGTGCACACACATATGTGTACACACACAAACACACAACTTTTTTTCTGTTATCAGTCATCTTTCTGCCTCCCATCTTAAACTAAGGGCCTCAAGTATTCTCTTTCTATGGTTCTGTGACAACGTGTAGCCCACAGGCTCTTTGCTCCATAGCCACAGATGTTGCTTCAGTTCCAGTGAATGTCTCTGAGTTTTGGAGGATCATAACAGCCTCCTAATAGTCCCTGACTCCAGAATCATCACTTGAATCCATCCTGCTGTCATCTTCCTAGATACAACACCTCTGTATTCCACACTGTGGCTAACTAATGGGTTAACCCAAAATTTGAGCAGTATTAAATGAGGGTAGCTAACTGAAACTATCTTGGCTACATGGATATGCAGAAAGTTTCAAAGTCTTGGCATGTCTCTCAGACTTGGTAGCTTTGTCCATTGATCAGAAATTTCTAAAGCCATAACTATTTTGCAGAAAAGGTGTATTTCTATGTTAGTTCATGTTCCACCTTCCTAAAAATATCACAAACTTTCTGAAGACAAAAAGAATGATGAAGCTGTTAATCATGCCTGCACAGTGGCTGGCAAGTGTGTGACCCAGCTGGCAAATTTATTCCTGTGTGACTCTCAGCACAATCTCTCTAAACTGTATGCCCTTGGGCAAGTCACAGGAGTTCACTGAGCTTCACTCCTCCTCATATGTAAATGAGACCCATAATACCTGCCCAGAAGTGGTTTGCAGAATTCAATTGGCCTATACAGCTAAAGGGTTCACCTGGCACAAAGTAATTATCATTATTCCTTGAGAAGAATGCAGCTGCCTCAGCCTAAAGGCTTTAAAGAAATGTTATGCTCACCAATATGCACTGCTCTGAAATTTGGTGCATGAAACCAGGAGGCAAGTCTCACCCACAATGGAGTCCCTAAAACCCATCCCTATGGCCAGAATGCCACTTAAAGACAAGGAAACTAGGTCTCAGGAACCCATAGATCCATCATAGAACTCTGCAGTGCTATCCTCTTATTCTAAGAAATAACCACAACAGGAAAATAAACAACACCAACAACAAAAACATGCAGTTGAATGTGTCCCACTTTCAGGGCATTGAAATTATACTAGCCTCTTGGCCCTTTTCTTTGCAAGTACCTTAATATTGGGTTGCTATGCAGCTCCTGTGCAAAAAGATTATCTCATCTCCATGATAAACCATCTGGCTACTCTGGAATGGAAAGGGACGTAAAGTTTCAGTGTCCCCTACCCCTCCTTTGAAAAGGTCATTAAATTCATAATTGTTTCTTTGCTGCCACTAGATGGTACTAGCCAGCTGCTTGTCATCTTTGAATTTTGGATTTTGTTTACTGCCTCGGAGCATCAAACCAGGAAACTGATTACAATAACATGTTTTGCAGAAATGGGAATTAGAAAGACCTTGGATAGCCATCAGAACACAACTCAGGTGCCAGTTCTTACATGTGTCAGCATTTCCCTTCCACCTTCATTGACAGGATGTCCCTCTTTGCCCTCTCCTGGAGAATGGAGCTATTTAGCAATGGTACAGATAATTCATACATACTTGTTCTGTCTTTGGAGCCTAAGGATGGCCTGGGAGGAATGTGTGATACAATGACTTTGAATTGCCTAAAAGTAGCAACTGGCTTTTCCAATATGCTCAGGAGATATGCCTAGTTGCTTCTCTGTTTAGGATAGCTTCTTCTTCTTGCCTCAGGCTCCCAGCATATTCTTATTGCCTTGGTTTCCTTGTAGACACTTGGATTAACTATTTTGTTAATCTAGAGTAAAGGATAGCACTACCTACTCAAATAAGTCATGGTGGATATGTACTGGGGCAGACTAAAGACTTTGACATGGCATCTGACCTCTTTCTTCCCAAGTTAGTTTAACAAAATTGAAGGCTAAAACTAGCCCTAACTCCCTAAGCCATTTAAACTTTAGAGATGCTATTAAAGCCTAGAGGTGACTGAGCTAGAAGGTGCTCTAGTTTGAATGTCTCCCAAAAGTTCATCTCTTGGGAACTTAACCTACCAATTTGTATGATAATGGCATTTGGAGGTGGTGCCTTTGGGAAAAGATTAGGTTTGGGTTATTAGACCTGCCCTATAAGGCAAGCCAAGGGACCTAGACTGTAATTTGAAGTCCTGTGAAGAAATACAGAGCTCAACTCCATTCTTAGATTTCTATATCATGTAGGAGATAGATACATTTAAAAGTAATTATTAAAGTAGGTGTTGGTATTGTTTTATCTTTGTTTTATACCTATAACATTGTACTGTCTTCACAATTTATTAGACTACTGCATTAACATATTAGCTTATGATTGTGGATACATAGTATACAAAAATAATTTTTGTGGCATCAACACCTGAAATGGGTAGAGAATTAGCTGCTAAAAGAGCAGTCATTGTTTCTGTATGTAATGGAAGTTAAGATGACACAAATTCAAATTAGTGTTATAAATTTAGGTTGTTAAATATAATTTCCATAGCCATAGAATATATACAAAAGGAAATGAGAAGGAAATTTTGCTACAGAAATATCAACGAAATGGTGGTCTGCATCTATAATCTCAACTCCTTAGGACCCACAAATTGGGGGGATCTTGGTTAGAGACCAGTTAAATATATTCAAAAGACTTCATTTCAACCAGCAAAAGCTAAATGATGTAGTACACAGTTACCACTGCAGCTCTACAGGAAATATAAATAGGAGAGTTGTAATGAAGGTTATACATATACACAAGTCCCTTCCCCTCAACCCCCACAAAAAAATACCTATAGCAAAAAAGGCCTGGGGACATAGCTCAAGTGATAGACACCTTCTTACTAGTACGAGATCCTGATCCTGATTTCAACCTCTGGTGACAAATAGAATAAATTCAGTTTAACACAAAGAATACAGTATCACAGGAAATGATAGACAAAGAGCGATATACTGTATATAAAATTAACAAAATTACACGAGCAAGTCCTTCCTTGTCAGTAATTATTTTAACTATATATTACATATAATATAATATATATTATATTGTATATAATTTATATATATATATATAAATTAAAATTTCCCCTTAGAAGTCTTAGTGGCCAGTGGCCAGTGGCTCATGTCTACAATCTGCAATACTTGGGAGGCTGAGAATAGGAGGATCACTGTTTCTGCCCAGGCAAAAATGTTCTCCAGGCTCCTTCTCAATCCAGAGTTGCATGCAATGGCCCACGCCTATTGTCACAAATTATGAGGGAAGCTGTAACTGCAAGAGCCAAGATTCCATGCCAGCTGGGCAGAAAAGTATTTGAGACTCTATTTCCACAGAGGGAAGCTGGACATTGTAGCAGGTACCCGTGATCACAGCAATGATGGGAAAATCAAAGTAGGTAGACCATGGCTCAAGTATGTGCCCAGGTAGGAAGCCAGACCCTACGCTAAAAGTAACCAGTAAAAAAAAAATAAGGCTAGATGAATATCTCAGTGATATCACTTGAGCCTAGCAAGTACTAGGCTCTGAGTTCAAGTCCCATTACTATCAAATATTTTTTTAAAGATACAGATTGGCAGAATGAGCTTTTTAAACTGATCTATTATTAACTCTATACTGTCTAGAGGAAATCTGCATTAAATCCAGTCGCACAAATAGGTTAAAAGTGAAAGGATGGAAATGAGCATACCATGTAAATAGTAAGCAAAAGAAAATAGAACAAGCCATACTAATAACATATTCATTAGATACTAATAAAAGGCTCAATACAGCCAGGAGGTGTAACAATGGGGTATAATTTCTATGTGGGAGTACTACAACCAGCTCTTCAAGACAGACAAGTACCCAGAAGGGAGATAGCACAGGATGAAAAAGAAAGACACAAAAATGATATCAGAACTCAAAGCAGGGAAACCAAGGGGCACGATGTCTCAGAGATCAGAGATCCCTAGTTTATCTCCCAGGCAGGTTTTATTATCCAGCATGACGTAGTAGGAAAGGCAGTAAACTTTATACATAACTAGTGGTGAGTAAATAAGTTTCTTCTCTAACAAAACAGACTTCATTTTGTTAGCAAAGTAACCCCAAGCTGAACATATGCGCTTAAAGCTAACTTTCTTAAGTAAAGTAGCAATTTTCTTACCTTGATGTGGGAGAAGGGTCACGGAGCCAAGGTGAGCATGTACTCATTAAGTTAACTTTCTTGAGTTAACCAGCTGTCTTCTTATCTTGGTTTGGCAGAAGGGTCAGGGATAGGGGCCAGAGCCACTGTTCTCCTGCTCACACCTCTGCACTCTGCCTAGGCATCCTTGGCATGGCGCCTTTGCACCTAACTTTTTTAGGGAGACCAGTGGTTTCTGACATGGGAGGTGATGCCAAGATGCAGGATTGGGTTGGGACAAAGGGAAGTAAGTGGGATTAAGAAGGAAAAAAAGACCTCTGGGGGCTGGGGATATGGCCTAGTGGCAAGAGTGCTTGCCTCGTGAACATGAAGCCCTGGGTTCGATTCCCCAGCACCACATATATAGAAAACGGCCATAAGTGGCGCTGTGGCTCAAGTGGGGAGTGCTATCCTTGAGCAAAAGGAAGCCAGGGACAGTGGTCAGGCCCTGAGTCCAAAGCCCAGGACTGGCAAAAAAAAAAAAAAAAGACCTCTGAAATCTTGATTGTTGTTGTAGACAAGATGGATTTCACTGCCCATATTTATAAATAAGTGATTTGCTTCGATAAATAGTACTGTAAGTCTGGCACTCAAGACTCACACCTATAACCTCACTATTCAGGAGGATGTGATCTGAGCATCATGGTTCAAAGCCAGCCTAGAAAGAAAGTCCAGGAGATTCTTATTGCTAATTAACAATCAAAAAGCTGGAAGTAGAGGCGTGGCTTTATTGATAGAGTGTTAGCCCTAAGTAAAAAGCAAAAAAGGTCAGAACAGCCCAGGCCCTGAGTTCAAGGCCCAGTACTAGCGTGCGCGTGCATGCACACACACACACACACACACACACACACAAAAGGAGTGCAAAAAATAAAATAACTAAATAAACTGTACTATGATGTACAGAATGTCTCCCAAACTATCTACCAGAAGAGAACTGACAATACATATGGGATATGGAGAAATATAAAAGGAAATGAAAGAAAACTCCTTTCCTCCATTGAAAGGGAGATTTTCCAGGGCATTCCCTTGGTCCCAGTTTGCATGACCTAGGGGAAGTCATTGGAGGCAGAATAAGGAAGGGTGAGTAGAGTTTCAGAGGCAGGAAGCTGGCAGTTCTGAATCTAGAGCTGGCATCAGAATTGAGTTGAGGCACTGGTATATTCAATGAAGAACTCATTCTGTGGAAACTTTAGATAATTGTCTAAGACTGGTGAATGCACCAAAAGAACTTTGCATAGGGAACTGGGGAGCTAAAGGAAGGACACTCACCATGGCCTGGGAATATGAATAGCCAGGTACCCTAGAAAATTGAGATTTATTGTGCAGGTGGGATAGATACATCCAGAGCAAGAAGAGATATGGACACTTAAACAGATTATATTTGAAAGCTTAGGCACTAGAGATAC